>NC_056440.1:1180000-1320000 GCF_018296145.1 Oncorhynchus tshawytscha | reverse complement strand
ACTGGTGTTTTGCGGGTACTATTTAATGAAGCTCCCAGTTGAGGACTTGTGAGGCTTCTGTTTCTCAAACTAGATTCTCTAATGTACTTGTCCTCTTGCTCAGTTGTGCACCGGGGCCTCCCACTTCTCTTTCTTTTCTGGTTAGTGCCAGTTTGCACTGTTGTACGAGATCTTCTTGGCAATTTTTCGCACGGAATAGCCTTCCTTTTTCAGAACAAGAATAGACTGATGAGTTTCAGAAGAAAGTATTTGTTTCTGGCCATTTTGAGCCTGTAATCAAACCCACAAATGCTAATGCTCCAGATACTCAACTAGTTTTATTGTTTCTTTAATCAGGACAACAGTTTTCAGCTGTGCTAACATAATTGCAAAAGGGTTTTCTAATGATCAATTAGCCTTTTAAAATGATCAACTTGGATTAGCTAACACAATGTGCCAGTAGAACACAGGAGTGATGGTTGCTGATAATGGGCCTCTGTACGCCTATGTAGATATTCCATAAAGAATCAGACGTTTCCAGCTACAATAGTCATTTACAACATTAACAATGTCTACACTGTATTTCTGATCAATTTGATGTTATTTTAATGGACAAAAACAAGGACATTTCTAAGTGACCCCAAACTTCTGAATGGTAGTGTGTGTGTGTGTATGTATGTGTATATATATATATATATAAAACCCTAACACACACACACAATACCCTACATTCTAGGCTCAGTGTTTTTGGCTTAATAGTGTGTTTATTAACTCTTACAGCTCCAGAGGTAGTCAACTATGAACCGCTCGGCCTGGAGGCAGACATGTGGTGAGAGACAGATACTTTATATTTAGACAGTGTATGTATATATACATATGCATACATGCACTGAGTATACAAAACATTAGGAACACCTTCTTAATATTGAGTTGCACCTCCCCCTTTTCCCCCCAGAACAGTCTCATTTTGTTGAGGCGTGGCTCTACAAGGTGTCCAAAGCGTTTCACAGGGATGCTGGTCCATGTTGACTCTACAAGGTGTCCAAAGCGTTCCACAGGGATGCTGGCCCATGTTGTCTCTACAAGGTGTCCAAAGCGTTCCACAGGGATGCTGGCCCATGTTGTCTCTACAAGGTGTCCAAAGCGTTCCACAGGGATGCTGGCCCATGTTGTCTCTACAAGGTGTCCAAAGCGTTCCACAGGGATGCTGGCCCATGTTGTCTCTACAAGGTGTCCAAAGCGTTCCACAGGGATGCTGGCCCATGTTGTCTCTACAAGGTGTGGAAAGCGTTCCACAGGGATGCTGGCCCATGTTGTCTCTACAAGGTGTGGAAAGCGTTCCACAGGGATGCTGGCCCATGTTGACTCTACAAGGTGTCCAAAGCGTTCCACAGGGATGCTGGCCCATGTTGTCTCTACAAGGTGTGGAAAGCGTTCCACAGGGATGCTGGCCCATGTTGACTCTACAAGGTGTCCAAAGCGTTCCACAGGGATGCTGGTCCATGTTGACTCTACAAGGTGTCCAAAGCGTTCCACAGGGATGCTGGCCCATGTTGACTCTACAAGGTGTCCAAAGCGTTCCACAGGGATGCTGGCCCATGTTGACTCCAATGCTTCCTACAGCTGTTTCAAGTTGTCTGGATGGTCTTTTGGGTGGTGGATACATCTTGATACATACTGAGAAGCACAAGAATTGCAACACTGCTGTTTTGTTGTGTGTATAAAGAATGGTCCACCACCCAAAGGAACACTTGACACATTGTAGAGTCCCCCGATGAATAAAGACTCTTCTGAGGAGGGAAAAGGGGGTGTAACTCCATATTAGGACGGTGTTCCTAATGTTTTGTTGACTCTGTATTTTTATCTCTATATGTCTGTTGCGTAATAATCCACATTCCTCTGTTGTTACAGGAGTGTTGGAGTGATCACCTATATTCTGTAAGTACAACAATCCTACTGACAAATGAAGAGTTTCATGTATTACACCTGTGATAATATGCGTCTTGTTGAGAGGTGTAGGAGTCAGGCGCAGGAGAGCAGGGATGTCTGAGAAGCGTTTTTAATAATATAGTCCACCAAAACAAATGGCACAGGAAAAAAATCCCAAAACTACGCTCTGGAATACTCGTGCAAACAAACGGAGGAACAAACACAGTTCTGACACTTTACATACACGTGCGTAATAGCGAAAAAACAACAAACATCAAATACAATCGAGCGCAATACACACAAGTCTAATCCTGCACGAATTACGGCAGGTAACAGGTGCCCTATATACCCACAGAAATCAAAGCAATGAAAACCAGGTGTGAAAAGGAACACAGACAAAACAACCAGAGAAAGAAAAAGGGATTGGGTAGCGGCTAGTAGACCGGCGGCGCTCGAGGAGTTACCTTCGGTAGAAGTCGTGACAGTACCCCCCCCCCCTGACGCGCGGCTCCCGCAGCACGATGACGACGGCCTCGAGGACGACCCGGAGGACGAGGCGCAGGGCGATCCGGATGGAGGCGGTGAAACTCCCTTAGTATAGGTGGATCCAATACGTCCTCCACCGGCACCCAGCATCTCTCCTCCGGACCGTACCCCTCCCAGTCCACGAGGTACTGAAGACCCCCCACCCGATGCCTCGAGTCCAGTATGGACCGAACTGCATACGCTGGCGCCCCCCCGATGTCCAGGGGGGGCGGAGGGACCTCCCGCACCTCATCTTCTTGAAGCGGACCAGCCACCACCGGCCTGAGAAGAGACACATGAAACGAGGGGTTAATACAGGGGGAGCTGTAACCTATAACACACCTCGTTTATTCTCCTCAGGACTTTGAATGGCCCCACAAACCGCGGACCCAGCTTCCGGCAGGGCAGGTGGAGGGGCAGGTTTCGGGTCGAGAGCCAGACCCGGTCGGGCCTCGCTGCGATGGCGGTCGGCACTGGCCTTCTGCCGCCCTTCGGCCCATTTAAGGTACCTTTGGGAAGCCTCCCAGGTTTCCCTTGAGCGTTTCACCCAATCGTCCACCACAGGAGCCTCGGTCTGGCTCTGATGCCATGGTACCAGGACCGGCTGATAACACAACACACATTGGAAGGGTGACAGGTTCGTAGAGGAGTGGGGGAGTGAGTTCTGGGCCATCTCCGCCCAGGGGATGTACTTCGCCCACTCCCCTGGCCGGTCCTGGCAATACGACCGCAGAAACCTACCCACATCCTGGTTCACTCTTTCCACCTGCCCATTACTCTCGGGTGAAACCCAGAGGTCAGGCTGACCGAGACCCCCAAACGTTCCATGAACGCCTTCCACACCCTGGACGTGAACTGGGGACCCCGATCAGAAACAATATCCTCAGGCACCCCGTAGTGCCGGAAGACGTGAGTAAACAGGGCCTCCGCCGTCTGTAGGGCCGTAGGGAGACCGGGCAAAGGGAGGAGACGACAGGACTTAGAAAACCGATCCACAACGACCAGGATCGTGGTGTTGCCCTGTGACGGTGGCAGATCGGTCAAGAAGTCAACCGACAGGTGTGACCAAGGCCGCTGTGGAACGGGAAGGGGTTGTAACTTCCCTCTGGGCAGGTGCCTAGGAGCCTTGCACTGAGCGCACACTGAGCAGGAGGACACATAAACCCTCACGTCCTTGGCTAAAGTGGGCCACCAGTACTTCCCACTAAGACATCGCACCATCCTCCCAATCCCCGGGTGACCAGAGGAGGGGGATGTGTGAGCCCACCAAATTAACCTGTCTCTAACCTCCAGCGGAACATACACCCGTCCCGCTGGACACTGTGGAGGAGTGGGGTTAACACGCAATGCTCGCTCAATGTCTGCGTCCACCTCCCACCTTACAGGTGCCACTAGACAAGAAGCCGGGAGGATGGGCGCAGGATCAATGGCCCGCTCCTCCGTATCATATAGTCGGGACAGTGCGTCTGCCTTAGTGTTCTGGGAGCCTGGTCTATAGGAGATGGTAAACCTAAATCGGGTGAAAAACATGGCCCACCTTGCCTGACGAGGGTTCAGTCTCCTCGCTGCCCGAATGTACTCTAGATTACGGTGGTCAGTCCAGATGAGGAAAGGGTGCTGGGCCCCCTCAAGCCAATGTCTCCACACCTTCAGGGCTCTGACAACAGCTAGCAGCTCCCGATCCCCCACGTCATAGTTTCGCTCCGCCGGGCTGAGCTTCCGAGAAAAGAAAGCACAGGGGCGGAGCTTCGGGAGAGCACGGTTCCAACCCCAGCCTCGGATGCGTCCACCTCCACTATAAATGCCAAAGAAGGGTCCGGATGCGCCAGCACGGGAGCCGAGGTAAAAAGAGCCTTCAGGCGACCAAAAGCCCTGTCCGCCTCAGCCGACCACCCCAGACGCGTCGGCCCCCCCTTCAGCAGTGACGTAATGGGCGCAGCCACCTGCCCAAAACCCCGGATAAACCTCCGGTAGTAGTTGGCAAACCCTAAGAACCGCTGCACCTCCTTTACCGTGGTTGGAGTCGGCCAATTACTCACGGCTGCAATGCGGTCATCCTCCATCACCAACCCCGATGTGGAAATGCGATATCCAAGGAAGGAGACGGCCTGTTGGAAGAACGAGCATTTCTCAGCCTTGACGTACAGGTCATGCTCCAACAGTCGCCCAAGTACCCTGCGCACCAGAGACACATGCGCGGCCCGTGTAGCGGAATAGACCAGAATATCATCGATGTAAACCACCACACCCTGACCGTGCAGATCCCTGAGAATCTCATCCACAAAAGATTGGAAGACTGCTGGAGCATTCTTCAACCCGTACGGCATGACGAGGTACTCATAATGGCCAGATGTGGTACTAAACGCCGTCTTCCACTCATCTCCCTTCCGGATACGCACCAAGTTATATGCACTCCTGAGATCCAGTTTTGTGAAAAACCGTGCTCCGTGAAATGACTCAATCGCCGTGGCAATGAGAGGTAGCGGGTAACTATACCCCACCGTGATGGAATTTAGACCTCTATAGTCAATGCACGGACGCAGACCACCCTCCTTCTTCTTCACAAAAAAGAAACTCGAGGAGGTAGGTGAGATGGAGGGCTGAATGAACCCCTGCCCCAGAGATTCCGATATGTATGTCTCCATAGCCACCGTCTCCTCCTGTGACAGGGGATACACGTGACTCCTGGGAAGTGCAGAGCCTACCAGGAGATTTATCGCACAATCCCCTCGTCGATGAGGTGGTAATTGGGTCGCCTTCTTTTACAGAAGGCGATAGCCAAATCGGCATATTCTGAGGGAATGTGCACGGTGGAGACTTGGTCTGGACTCTCCACCGTTGTAGCACCGATGGAAACTCCTACACACCTGCCTGAGCACTCCTCCGACCACCCCTGTAGAGCCCTCTGTTGCCACGAAATCCTAGGGTTGTGACGGGCCAACCAGGAGATCCCCAACACCACCGGAAACGCAGGAGAATCAATGAGGAAGAGACTAATTCTCTCCTCATGACCCTCCTGCGTAACCATACCCAGTGGAGCCGTGGCCTCCCTGACTAGCCCTGACCCTAATGGTCGGCTATCTAAGGCGTGCACTGGGAAGGGTTTGTCCAGCTGAACAAGGGGAATCCCTAACCTGTTCGCTAAACCGCGGTCAATAAAATTCCCCGCCGCGCCTGAATCTACTAGCGCCTTATGCCGGGAAAGAGGGGAAAATTCAGGAAAAACAATCCATACATACATGTGACCAACAGGGGGCTCTGGGTGAGCCTGGTGCCGACTCACCTGAGGTGTCCGGGCAGTGCTCGGCCTGGCGTCTCGACTCCCGGGGGACCCCCAGCACCGGTCAGCAGTGTGCCCTCTGCGACCACAGCTGGCACAGGAAAGGCCCCCTCCTACGGTCGCCCTCGCTGAAGCACCTCCTAGCTCCATGGGTGTTGGATTGGTGGAGCTGGGAGATGGACCTGACAGAGCCCGATCTGGACGTCCGCGGGTCGCCAGCAAGTTGTCCAACCGGATGGACATGTCGATCAATTGGTCCAAGGACAGGGTGGTGTCTCTACATGCCAGCTCCCTACGGACGTCCTCACGCAAACTACACCGGACTTCCAGCACCGACAGAGATGGCCGCCTCGCTTCGCGTTCCTAGGAAACTATGCAGTTTTTTTTTTTTTTCCCGTGTTATTTCTTACATTAGTACCCCAGGTCATCTTAGGTTTCATTACATACAGTCGAGAAGAACTACTGAATATAAGATCAGCGTCAACTCACCATCAGTACGACCAAGAATATGTTTTTCGCGACGCGGATCCTGTGTTCTGCCTTACAAACAGGACAGCGGAGTGGATTCCATGCGGCGACCCAAAAAAACGACTCCGTAAAAGAGGGAAAAGAGGCGGTCTTCTGGTCAGACTCCGGAGACGGGCACACCGTGCACCACTCCCTAGCATTCTTCTTGCCAATGTCCAGTCTCTTGACAACAAGGTTGATGAAATCCGAGCAAGGGTAGCATTCCAGAGGGACATCAGAGACTAACGTTCTCTGCTTCACGGAAACATGGCTCACTGGAACGTCGCTATCCGAGGTGGTGCAGCCAACGGGTTTCTCCACGCATCGCGCCGACAGAGACAAACATCTTTCTGGTAAGAAGAGGGGCGGGGGCGTATGCCTTATGATTAACGTGACATGGTGTGATGAAAGAAACATACAGGAACTCAAATCCTTCTGTTCACCTGATTTAGAATTCCTCACAATCAAATGTAGACCGCATTATCTACCAAGAGAATTCTCTTCGATTATAATCACAGCCGTATATATCACCCCCCCAAGCAGACACATCGATGGCTCTGAACGAACTTTATTTAACTCTCTGCAAACTGGAAACGATTTATCCGGAGGCTGCATTCATTGTAGCTGGGGATTTTAACAAGGCTAATCTGAAAACAAGACTCCCTAAATTTTATCAGCATATCGATTGCGCAACCAGGGGTGGAAAGACCTTGGATCATTGTTACTCTAACTTCCGCGACACATATAAGGCCCTGCCCCGCCCCCTTTCGGAAAAGCTGACCACGACTCCATTTTGTTGATCCCTGCCTACAGACAGAAACTAAAACAAGAAGCTCCCACGCTGAGGTCTGTCCAACGCTGGTCCGACCAAGCTGACTCCACACTCCAAGACTGCTTCCATCACGTGGACTGGGAGATGTTTCGTATTGCGTCAGACAACAACATTGACGAATACGCTGATTCGGTGTGCGAGTTCATTAGAACGTGCGTTGAAGATGTTGTTCCCATAGCAACGATTAAAACATTCCCTAACCAGAAACCGTGGAATGATAGCAGCATTCGTGTGAAACTGAAAGCGCGAACCACTGCTTTTAATCAGGGCAAGGTGTCTGGTGACATGACTGAATACAAACAGTGCAGCTATTCCCTCCGCAAGGCTTTTAAACAAGCTAAGCGTCAGTACAGAGACAAAGTAGAATTTCAATTCAACGGCTCAGACACAAGAGGCATGTGGCAGGGTCTACAGTCAATCACGGACTACAGGAAGAAATCCAGCCCAGTCACGGACCAGGATGTCTTGCTCCCAGGCAGACTAAATAACTTTTTTGCCCGCTTTGAGGACAATACAGTGCCACTGACACGGCCTGCAATGAAAACATGCGGTCTCTCCTTCACTGCAGCCGAGGTGAGTAAGACATTTAAACGTGTTAACCCTCGCAAGGCTGCAGGCCCAGACGGCATCCCCAGCCGCGCCCTCAGAGCATGCGCAGACCAGCTGGCCGGTGTGTTTACGGACATATTCAATCAATCCCTATACCAGTCTGCTGTTCCCACATGCTTCAAGAGGGCCACCATTGTTCCTGTTCCCAAGAAAGCTAAGGTAACTGAGCTAAACGACTACCGCCCCGTAGCACTCACATCCGTCATCATGAAGTGCTTTGAGAGACTAGTCAAGGACCATATCTCACCTCCACCCTACCTGACACCCTAGACCCACTCCAATTTGCTTACCGCCCAGGTCCACAGACGATGCAATCTCAACCACACTGCACACTGCCCTAACCCATCTGGACAAGAGGAATACCTATGTGAGAATGCTGTTCATCGACTACAGCTCGGCATTCAACACCATAGTACCCTCCAAGCTCGTCATCAAGCTCGAGACCCTGGGTCTCGACCCCGCCCTGTGCAACTGGGTACTGGACTTCCTGACGGGCCGCCCCAGGTGGTGAGGGTAGGCAACAACATCTCCTCCCCGCTGATCCTCAACACTGGGGCCCCACAAGGGTGCGTTCTGAGCCCTCTCCTGTACTCCCTGTTCACCCACGACTCCAACTCAATCATCAAGTTTGTGGATGACACAACAGTGGTAGGCTTGATTACCAACAACGACGAGACGGACTACAGGGAGGAGGTGAGGGCCCTCGGAGTGTGGTGTCAGGAAAATAACCTCACACTCAACGTCAACAAAACTAAGGAGATGATTGTGGACTTCAGGAAACAGCAGAGGGAACACCCCCTATCCACATCGATGGAACAGTAGTGGAGAGGGTAGCAAGTTTTAAGTTCCTCGGCATACACATCACAGACAAACTGAATTGGTCCACTCACACAGACAGCATCGTGAAGAAGGCGCAGCAGCGCCTCTTCAACCTCAGGAGGCTGAAGAAATTTGGCTTGTCACCAAAAGCACTCACAAACTTCTACAGATGCACAATCGAGAGCATCCTGGCGGGCTGTATCACCGCCTGGTACGGCAACTGCTCCGTCCTCAACCGTAAGGCTCTCCAGAGGGTAGTGAGGTCTGCACAACGCATCACCGGGGGCAAACTACCTGCCCTCCAGGACACCTACACCACCCGATGTTACAGGAAGGCCATAAAGATCATCAAGGACATCAACCACCCGAGCCACTGCCTGTTCACCCCGCTATCATCCAGAAGGCGAGGTCAGTACAGGTGCATCAAAGCTGGGACCGAGAGACTGAAAAACAGCTTCTATCTCAAGGCCATCAGACTGTTAAACAGCCACCACTAACATTGAGTGGCTGCTGCCAACACACTGACACTGACACTGACTCAACTCCAGCCACTTTAATAATGGGAATTGATGGGAAATGATGTAAATATATCACTAGCCACTTTAAACAATGCTACCCTATATAATGTTACTTACCCTACATTATTCATCTCATATGCATACGTATATACTGCACTCTATATCATCGACTGCATCCTTATGTAATACATGTATCACTAGCCACTTTAACTATGCCACTTTGTTTACATACTCATCTCATATGTATATACTGTACTCGATACCATCTACTGTATCTTGCCTATGCTGCTCTGTACCATCACTCATTCATATATCCTTATGTACATATTCTTTATCCCCTTACACTGTGTATAAGACAGTAGTTTTGTGGGGGGAATTGTTAGTTAGATTACTTGTTGGTTATTACTGCATTGTCGGAACTAGAAGCACAAGCATTTCGCTACACTCGCATTAACATCTGCTAACCATGTGTATGTGACAAATAAAATTTGATTTGATTTGACCTATAGTGATCGATCAAGGCCCTGTCGTTCCATCCCGCGCCAGCGGCCAAGGTCCGGAACTCTAGAGCAAAGTCCTGAGCACTCCTCCTCTCCTACCTCAGATGGAACAGCCGTTCACCCGCCGCTCGACCCTCAGGTGGGTGATCAAACACAGCCCGAAAGCGGCGGGTGAACTCTGGGTAGTGGTCCCTCGCCGAGTCAGGATCGTTCCATACCGCGTTGGCCCACTCCAGGGCTTTACCTGCGAGGCAGGAGATGAGGGCGTTCACGCTCTCACCCCCCGAAGAAGCCCTGGCACCCGGCCGCCATCCCATCATACTCCCTCGGGAGGGCGAGTCGAATCCCACTGTGCTCAGGCAATGAAGGAGAGGGTAGTGGTACTGGTTGGGGTGTAGCTGATAACGGTGTGGGAAGGCCACCTCTCTCCCTTCTCTCCATCGTCGCCATCACCTGATCCATGGCGGTCCCCAGTCGGTGTAACACTGCCGTGTGGTGTTGAACTCGCTCCTCCACGGACCCTGGGAGTGCGTCCGCTCCTGCTGACTCCATAATTATACTGGTGCAGGATTCTGTGATAATATGCGTCTTGTTGAGAGGTGTAGGAGTCAGGCGCAGGAGAGCAGGGATGTCTGAGAAGCGTTTTTAATAATATAGTCCACCAAAACAAATGGCACAGGAAAAAATCCCAAAACTACGCTCTGGAATACTCGTGCAAACAAACGGAGGAACAAACACAGTTCCAACACTTTACATACACATGCGTAATAGCGAAAAAACAACAAACATCAAATACAATCGAGCGCAATACACACAAGTCTAATCCTGCACGAATTACGGCAGGTAACAGGTGCCCTATATACCCACAGAAATCAAAGCAATGAAAACCAGGTGTGAAAAGGAACACAGACAAAACAACCAGAGAAAGAAAAAGGGATCGGTAGCGGCTAGTAGACCGGCGACGCCGAGCGCCGCCCGAACAGGGAGAGGAGTTACCTTCGGTAGAAGTCGTGACAACACCAAACTGTCACCAGTATCCCTTTCAGTGATCGGATCTTGTATTTAGTCTCTTTTTTTAAATTGTGTGTGTATTTCTTTGTATAACTGCATTGTTGACGAATGCAACCAATCATTTCACTCTACCCATGGTGTATCCTGTGGACGTGACCAATCAAGACGGATTTGATATTCATAAAAAAATATATATTAATATATTAATGCATATATTTCAATAAAATGTATTTATCAAGCCGTTCTTACATCAGCTGATATCTCAAAGTGCTGTACAGAAACCCAGCCTGAAACCCCAATCAGCAAGCAATGCAGGTGTAGCAGCACGGTGGCTAGGAAAAACTCCCTAGAAAGGTCAAAACCTAGGAAGAAACCTAGAGAGGAACCAGGCTATGAGGGGTGGCCAGTCCTCTTCTGGCTGTGCCGGGTGGAGATTATTAGAGTATTTACAGTGCCTTGCAAAAGTATTCACCCCCCCCCTTGGCATTTTTCCTATTTTGTTGCATTACAACCTGTAATTTAAATGGATTCTTATTTGGATTTCATGTAATGGACATGGAAAAATAACTTTCTAAAATTCTAAATTAACAACGGAAAAGTGGTGCATACATATAAACTAAGCAAAAAAAAGAAACGTCCTCTCACTTGTGTAAATATGTGTATGAACATAACAAGATTCAACAACTGAGACATAAACTGAACAAGTTCCACAGACATGTGTCTAACAGAAATGGAATCATGTGTCCCTGAACAAAGGGGGGGTCAAAATCAAAAGTAACAGTCAGTATCTGGTGTGGCCACCAGCTGCATTCATTTCTGCAGTGCATCTCCACCTCATGGATTGCACCAGATTTGCCAGTTGCTGTGAGATATTACCCCACTCTTCCACCAAGGCACCTGCAAGTTCCTGGACATTTCTGGGGGGAATGGCCCTAGCCTTCACCCTCCGATCCAACAGGTCTCTGACGTGCTCAATGGGATTGAGATCTAGGCTCTTCGCTGGCCATGGCAGAACACTGACATTACTGTCTTGCAGGAATTCACACATAGAACGAGCAGTATGGCTGGTGGCATTGTCATGCAGGAGGGTCATGTCAGGATGAGCCTGCAGGAAGGGTACCACATGAGGGAGGAGGATGTCTTCCCTGTAACTCACAGTGTTGAGATTGCCTGCAATGACAACAAGCTCATTCCGATGATGCTGTGACACACCACCCCAGACCATGAAGGACCCTCCACCTCCAAATCGATCCCGCTCCAGAGTACAGGCCTCGGTGTTACGCTCATTCCTTCGACAATTAACGCAAATTCGACCATCACCCCTGGTGAGACAAAACCGCGATTTGTCAGTGAGGAGCACTTTTTTGCCAGTCCTGTCTGGTTCAGCGACTGTGGGTTTGTGCCTATAGGCGACGTTGTTGCCGGTGATGTCTGGTGAGGACCTGCCTTACAACAGGACCTCAGTCCAGCCAATCTCAGCCTATTGCGGACAGTCTGAGCACTGATGGAGGGCATTATGCATTCCTGGTGTAACTCGGACAGTTGTTGTTGCCATCATGTACCTGTCCTGCAGGGGTTATGTTCAGATGTACCGATCCTGTGCAGGTGTTGTTACACATGGTCTGCCACTGCGAGGACGATCAGCTGTCCGTCCTGTCGCCCTGTAGTGCTGTCTTAGGGCTCTCACAGTACGGACATTGCAATTTATTGCCCTGGCCACGTCTACAGTCCTCATCCTCATGCCTCTTTGCAGCATGCCTAAGGCACATTCATGCAGATGAGCAGGGATCCTGGACATCTTTCTTTTGGTGTTTTTCAGAGTCAGTAGAAAGGCCTCTTTAGTGTCCTAAGTTTTCATAACTGTGACCTTAATTGCCTACTGTTTGTAAGCTGTTTCACTCCACAGGTGCATGTTCATTAATTGTTTATGGTTCATTGAACAAGCATGGGAAACAGTGTATAAACCCTTTACAATGAAGATCTGTGAAGTTATTTGGATTTTTACGAATTATCTTTGAAAGACTGGGTCCTGAAAAAGGGACGTTTCTTTTTTTGCTGAGTTTATGTCAGAGGGGTATTGGACTAAGATACAGTGGCATAGTATAGAATACAGTATATACATATGAGATGGGTGGCATAGTATAGAGTACAGTATCTACATATGAGATGGGTGGCATAGTATAGAATACAGTATATACATATGAGATGGGTGGCATAGTATAGAGTACAGTATATTCATATGAGATGGGGGATGCAGTATTTACACACAATTAAAGTGACTAAGATACCATAGAATAGTATAGAGAACAGTTTATATACATATATGAGATGCGTAATGCAAGATATGAAGACATAATTAAAGTGGCTCGTGTTGCATTTCCTTAAAGTGGCCAGTGATTTCTTATCTATGTCTATAGGCAGCCGCCTCTGATGTGCTGGAGATGGCTGTTTAGCAGTCTGATGGCATTGAGATAAAAGCTGTTTTTCAGTCTCTCGGTCCCTGCTTTGAAGCACCTGTACTGGCCTCGCCTTCTGGATGATAGCGGGGTGAACAGGCAGTGGCTCGGGTGGTTGTTGTCCTTGATGATCTTTTGGCCTTCCTGTAACATCGGATAGGTGTCCTGGAGGACAGGCTTATCACCCCCTTTGCTACAAAGCCCCTAAATAAGATCTGGTGCAACCAATTACCTTCAGAAGCAACATAATTAGTTAGGTTGCACACAGGCGGACTTTATTTAAGTGTCACATGATCTGTCACATGATCTGAACGGCCCCAGAGTCCGCAAGCAAGAGGCACCACCAAGCAAACGGCACCATGAAGACCAAGGATCTCTCCAAACAGGCCAGGGACAAAGTTGTGGACAAGTACAGATCAGGGTTGGGTTATAAAAAAATATCAGACTTTGAACATCCCACAGAGCACCATTACATCCATTATTAAAACATGGAAAGAATAGGACATCACAACAAACCTGCCAAGAGAGGGCCGCCCACCAAAACTCACGGACCAGGCTAGGAGGGCATTAATCAGAGAGGCAACAAAGAGACCAAAGTTATCCCTGAAGGACCTGCAAAGCTCCACAGCTGAGATTGGAGTATCTGTCCATAGGACCACTTTAAGCCGTACACTCACAGAGCTGGGCTTTACAGAAGAGTGGCCATAAGAAAGACATTGCTTACAGAAATGAGTAAGCAAACACGTTTGGTGTTTGCCAAAAGGCATGTGGGAGACTCCCCAAACATATGGAAGAAGGTACTCTGGTCAGATGAGACTAAAATTGAGCTTTTTGGCCATCAAGGGTATGCGCCAGATAGTGTATCCCAACAACTCTCATCACCCTGAGAACACCATCCATCAGCAGGGACTGATAAACTGGTCAGAATTGAAGGAATGATGGATGGAGCTAAATACAGGAAAATTCTTGAGGGAAACCTGTTTCAGTCTTCCAGATATTTGAGACTGGGAGGGACGTTCACCTTCCAGCAGGACAATGACCCTAAGCATACTGCTAAAGTAACACTTGATTGGTTTAAGGGAAACATTTAAATGTCTTGGAATGGCCTAGTTTAAACCCAGACCTCAATCCAATTGAGAATCTGTGGTACGACTTAAAGATTGCTGTACACCAGCGGAACCCATCCAACTGGAGCAGTTTTGCCTTGAAGAATGGGCATAAATCCAGTGGCTAGATGTGCCAAGCTTATAGAGACGTACCCCAACAAACTTGCAGCTGTAATTGCTGCAAAAGGTAGCTCTACAAAGTATTGACTTTGGGGGGTGAATAGTTATGCACTGGGGGGTGAATAGTTATGCACTGGGGGTGAATAGTTATGCACTGGGGGGTGAATAGTTATGCACTGGGGGGTGAATAGTTATGCACTGGGGGGTGAATAGTTATGCACTGGGGGGTGAATAGTTCTGCACTGGAGGGGGTGAATAGTTGTGCACTGGGGGGGGGGTGAATAGTTATGCACGGGGGGTGAATAGTTATGCGCTGGGAGGGGGTGAATAGTTATGCACTGGGGGGTGAATAGTTATGCACTGGGGGTGAATAGTTCTGCACTGGGGGGTGAGTAGTTATGCACTGGGGGGTGAATAGTTATGCACTGGGGGTGAATAGTTCTGCACTGGGGGGTGAATAGTTCTGCACTGGGGGGTGAATAGTTCTGCACTGGGGGGTGAATAGTTCTGCACTGGGGGGTGAATAGTTCTGCACTGGGGGGTGAATAGTTATGCACTGGAGGGGGTGAATAGTTATGCACTGGGGGGGTGTATAGTTATGCACTGGGGGGTGAATAGTTATGCACTGGGGGGTGTATAGTTATGCACTGGGGGGTGAATAGTTATGCACTGGGGGGTGTATAGTTATGCACTGGGGGTGAATAGTTCTGCACTGGGGGGTGTATAGTTCTGCACTGGGGGGTGTATAGTTATGCACTGGGGGGTGAATAGTTCTGCACTGGGGGTGAATAGTTCTGCACTGGGGGGTGAATAGTTCTGCACTGGGGGGTGAATAGTTCTGCACTGGGGGGTGAATAGTTCTGCACTGGGGGGTGAATAGTTCTGCACTGGGGGGTGAATAGTTATGCACTGGAGGGGGTGAATAGTTATGCACTGGGGGGTGTATAGTTATGCACTGGGGGGTGAATAGTTATGCACTGGGGGGTGTATAGTTATGCACTGGGGGTGAATAGTTATGCACACTGAAGTTTTCAGTTTTTCTGTCTTATTTCTTGTTTGTTTCAAAATAAACAACATGGTGGGCATGTAGTGTAAATCAAATGATACAAACCTTTAAAAAAAACTATTTTAATTCCAGGTTGTTAGGCAACAAAATAGGAAAAATGCCAAGGGGGGTGAATACTTTCGCAAGCCACTGTAAGGCCAGACTGTTCCTCAAGATGTTCGAGCGTTCATAGATGACCAGCAGGGTCAAATAATAACCAGTGGTTGTAGAGGGTGCAACAGGTCAGCACCTCAGGAGTAAATGTCAGTTGGCTTTTCATAGCCGATCGTTCAGTTAGAGACCGCAGGTGAGGGAGAGAGCAAAGCAGCAGCTATGTTCATACCTGCGTGACTTTTTCTTTCCAAAGTTCAGTGGTCAATGTTGTTTATAGATGATTATGAGCATGTAAATGACTATTTATGCTAATTTATGCTAATTGTTTGATTGCAGTCGTTTGCCTGGTCATCTTATTTCACAACCGTTTAAATGTTGGAAAGGACCGTTATCATTTTGATTTCCCAGATATGGAGTGAGAGAGAGACTTTGGTGCTTCACATTCCTGACACCTGACCAACTGTTTGACTTATAACTCACAATTCCTCTGATATCTGTCCATAACTACATCTATAAAACATCTTCTCTGTTATACATTCAGAGATACAAACATACACTGTAATCCTTTTACAGTTTATTCAGTCTAAATGGTATGTGGGAAGTTATTGGAATGTATGGAAACTTCTCTACCTCTCTCAACTTCTTTCTCTCCTATGTCACTATCTTTATTTCTCCCCCTCCTCCCTCCCTCCCTCCCTCCCTCCCTCCCTCCCTCCCTCCCTCCCTCCCTCCCTCCCTCCCTCCCTCCCTCCCTCCCTCCCTCCCTCCCTCCCCTCCCTCCCTCCCTCCCTCCTTTCCTTCCTTCCTACCCTCCTTTCCTTCCTTCCTACCCTCCCTCCCTCCCTCCCTCCCTTCCTTCCTTCCTTCCTTCCTTCCTTCCTTCCTTCCTTCCTTCCCCCCCCCCTCCCTCCCTGTCTCTCTCCCCTCTCCCCCTCTCCCCCTCCCTCCCTCTCCTCCCTCTCTCCTCCCTCCCTCCCTCCCTGCCTCTCTCCCCCCTTCCCTGTCTCCTCTCCCCCCCTTCCCTGTCCCCTCCCTCCCTCCCTCCCTCCCTCCCTTCCTCCTTCCTTCCTTCCTTCCTTCCTTCCCCCCCCTCCCTCCCTCCCTGTCTCTCTCCCTCTCCCCCTCCCTCCCTCTCTCCTCCCTCTCTCCCTCCCTCCCTGCCTCCCTCCCTGCCTCTCTCCCCCTTCCCTGTCTCCTCTCCCCCCTTCCCTGTCTCCTCTCCCCTCTCTCCCCTCTTTCCCTCTCTCTCCCCCCTCCCTCCCTCCCTCCCTCCCTCCCTCCCTCCCTCCCTCCCTCCCTCCCTCCCTCCCTCCCTCCCTCCCTCCCTCCCTCCCTCCCTCCCTCCCTCCCTCCTTCCTTCCTTCCTTCCTTCTTTCCTTCCTTCCTTTCCTTCCTTCCTTCCTTTCCTTCCTTCCTTCCCTCTCTCCCTTCCTTCCTTCCTTCCCTCCCTCTCCCCCTCCCTCTCTCCCTCCCTCCCTCTCTCCCCTCCTTCCTTCCCTCCCTCCCATCTCTCCCCCCTCCCTCTCTCCCTCCCTCCCTGCTCCCTCCCTCCCTCCCTCCCTCAGGTTGAGTGGTGCATCTCCGTTCTTGGGGGAGAATAAGCAGGAGACTTTAGCTAACGTGTCGGCGGTGGACTACACCTTCGATGAAGAGTTCTTTAGCAGCACCAGCCTCCTGGCCAAAGACTTTATCACCCGGCTGCTTATCAAAGACCCAAAGTACGTGATCACCTTACACTAACCTTTGACCCTAACCTCTGACCCCTATCCCTAACGTTGTACAGGCGAGGCCTCTGTATATACTATGTGCTTGGTTCGGTCCTGAATGTATTGAAACATGCCACTGACCCGGAGTGTACGTGTACACTGATCTGCACTTAAACACCGTGTGCCCAATGTCCTCAACTCTATACATTAGTGCAGAGTTTTCAAGCTGGAGTCTGGGGTACTGCAGGAGGTACATCAGTTTATTCAATACTTTTTGGGGAAAAATCGTATTGGCTATTTTTTTTAAGGTGAAAAGTTCTTTATTTTATGAATATAGCTAGCTACAACACAGTACCATTGTAGGTGACTTCCTTCAAGCTGGACGCAGAGACATATAAAAATGGTAAGAGGCAGTTTCACGAGCCAATGCTAACTAGTGTTAGCGCAATGACTTGAAGTCTACAGGAACAGTTAGCATGCTATCCTGTTTATCCAACTCTGGGGAAGTAGATAAATGGCTTCACTCCCAAAATCTCCAACTATCCCTTCAAAATGGAGGAAATGAGTCATTACAGGGGTTTCTCTGTAGAGAAGGCGGGCCGTTTAAGTGGTCTTTTTGGGGATGGAAAAACAGTCTCAACATTAAACAACCAAGACCCGATGATAGAAAGCATGCAGAAAACATACTGAACTAAATATATTACATAATACCATATATGAGAACTTACAATCAAATCAAATATAGGCCGTCAGGAGCATAGGAAGTCCCAAAACCATTCAAGGTCCATTGATAAGGCAAAATGCATAGAATTAAAAGATCTTTAAAACAGAAACCTTGTCTCTCAGGCCCATGCCAAACGTTATAGAAATTATCTTCAAAATCTTGTCTCTACGCTGCCAATAGACCTTTACCTTTCTAGCTAGTAGACTGGATAGTTTACCAGACCTTTACCTTTCTAGCTAGTAGACTGGATAGTTTACCAGACCTTTCTAGCTAGTAGACTGGATAGTTTACCAGACCTTTACCTTTCTAGCTAGTAGACTGGATAGTTTACCAGACCTTTCTAGCTAGTAGACTGGATAGTTTACCAGACCTTTCTAGCTAGTAGACTGGATAGTTTACCAGACCTTTACCTTTCTAGCTAGTAGACTGGATAGTTTACCAGACCTTTACCTTTCTAGCTAGTAGACTGGATAGTTTACCAGACCTTTACCTTTCTAGCTAGTAGACTGGATAGTTTACCAGACCTTTCTAGCTAGTAGACTGGATAGTTTACCAGACCTTTCTAGCTAGTAGACTGGATAGTTTACCAGACCTTTCTAGCTAGTAGACTGGATAGTTTACCAGACCTTTACCTTTCTAGCTAGTAGACTGGATAGTTTACCAGACCTTTCTAGCTAGTAGACTGGATAGTTTATCAGACCTTTCTAGCTAGTAGACTGGATAGTTTACCAGACCTTTCTAGCTAGTAGACTGGATAGTTTACCAGACCTTTCTAGCTAGTAGACTGGATAGTTTACCAGACCTTTCTAGCTAGTAGACTGGATAGTTTACCAGACCTTTACCTTTCTAGCTAGTAGACTGGATAGTTTACCAGACCTTTACCTTTCTAGCTAGTAGACTGGATAGTTTACCAGACCTTTCCTGCTAGTAGACTGGATAGTTTACCAGACCTTTCTAGCTAGTAGACTGGATAGTTTACCAGACCTTTACCTTTCTAGCTAGTAGACTGGATAGTTTACCAGACCTTTACCTTTCTAGCTAGTAGACTGGATAGTTTACCAGACCTTTCTAGCTAGTAGACTGGATAGTTTATCAGACCTTTAC
Source organism: Oncorhynchus tshawytscha (assembly GCF_018296145.1). Classification (NCBI taxonomy): domain Eukaryota; kingdom Metazoa; phylum Chordata; class Actinopteri; order Salmoniformes; family Salmonidae; genus Oncorhynchus; species Oncorhynchus tshawytscha. Next base: position 1,301,116 of record NC_056440.1, on the reverse strand, counting down.
CTTTCTAGCTAGTAGACTGGATAGTTTACCAGACCTTTCTAGCTAGTAGACTGGATAGTTTACCAGACCTTTCTAGCTAGTAGACTGGATAGTTTACCAGACCTTTACCTTTCTAGCTAGTAGACTGGATAGTTTACCAGACCTTTCTAGCTAGTAGACTGGATAGTTTACCAGACCTTTACCTTTCTAGCTAGTAGACTGGATAGTTTACCAGACCTTTCTAGCTAGTAGACTGGATAGTTTACCAGACCTTTACCTTTCTAGCTAGTAGACTGGATAGTTTACCAGACCTTTCTAGCTAGTAGACTGGATAGTTTATCAGACCTTTACCTTTCTAGCTAGTAGACTGGATAGTTTACCAGACCTTTACCTTTCTAGCTAGTAGACTGGATAGTTTACCAGACCTTTCTAGCTAGTAGACTGGATAGTTTACCAGACCTTTCTAGCTAGTAGACTGGATAGTTTACCAGACCTTTCTAGCTAGTAGACTGGATAGTTTACCAGACCTTTCTAGCTAGTAGACTGGATAGTTTACCAGACCTTTACCTTTCTAGCTAGTAGACTGGATAGTTTACCAGACCTTTCCTGCTAGTAGACTGGATAGTTTACCAGACCTTTCTAGCTAGTAGACTGGATAGTTTACCAGACCTTTCTAGCTAGTAGACTGGATAGTTTACCAGACCTTTACCTTTCTAGCTAGTAGACTGGATAGTTTACCAGACCTTTCTAGCTAGTAGACTGGATAGTTTATCAGACCTTTCTAGCTAGTAGACTGGATAGTTTACCAGACCTTTCTAGCTAGTAGACTGGATAGTTTACCAGACCTTTCTAGCTAGTAGACTGGATAGTTTACCAGACCTTTACCTTTCTAGCTAGTAGACTGGATAGTTTACCAGACCTTTCTAGCTAGTAGACTGGATAGTTTACCAGACCTTTACCTTTCTAGCTAGTAGACTGGATAGTTTACCAGACCTTTCTAGCTAGTAGACTGGATAGTTTACCAGACCTTTACCTTTCTAGCTAGTAGACTGGATAGTTTACCAGACCTTTCTAGCTAGTAGACTGGATAGTTTATCAGACCTTTACCTTTCTAGCTAGTAGACTGGATAGTTTACCAGACCTTTACCTTTCTAGCTAGTAGACTGGATAGTTTACCAGACCTTTACCTTTCTAGCTAGTAGACTGGATAGTTTACCAGACCTTTACCTTTCTAGCTAGTAGACTGGATAGTTTACCAGACCTTTCCTGCTAGTAGACTGAATAGTTTACCAGACCTTTACCTTTCTAGCTAGTAGACTAGATAGTTTACCAGACCTTTACCTTTCTAGCTAGTAGACTGGATAGTTTACCAGACCTTTCTAGCTAGTAGACTGGATAGTTTACCAGACCTTTACCTTTCTAGCTAGTAGGCTGGATAGTTTACCAGACCTTTCTAGCTAGTAGACTGGATAGTTTATCAGACCTTTCCTGCTAGTAGACTGAATAGTTTACCAGACCTTTACCTTTCTAGCTAGTAGACTAGATAGTTTACCAGACCTTTACCTTTCTAGCTAGTAGACTGGATAGTTTACCAGACCTTTCTAGCTAGTAGACTGGATAGTTTACCAGACCTCTCTAGCTAGTAGACTGGATAGTTTACCAGACCTTTCTAGCTAGTAGGCTGGATAGTTTACCAGACCTTTCTAGCTAGTAGGCTGGATAGTTTACCAGACCTTTCTAGCTAGTAGACTGGATAGTTTACCAGACCTTTCTAGCTAGTAGACTGGATAGTTTACCAGACCTTTCTAGCTAGTAGACTGGATAGTTTACACTTCCAATGACCTATGGGGAGGTCAACATAATGAAAAAATATCTAGCAAATCTATTCATTTTAAAATGTTAATTACTTCTCCTTGCCATTATCATTCACCTGACGATAAGGCACGACATTTGGGTGGAAAAACATGTTTTGCTAACATGTTCAGGGCCCCTGTGTCGCCGGTTTGCCTGGCCGGGGGTCCCTGGACAAGGAAAGTTGAAAACCCCTGCATTAATAAACATTTATACCTGATGTAGGCTACTGTCAGAGCTCCGTGACTGTCGTACGGACGGTGTTATCATCACCCCAGCAGCCCTAATGGAGGTTGCCTAGGCAACAGCCGACTGAAGATTGGGTTGCTGTGGTGATGCTGCTCTTGGTCTATTATTAAACAGTCATGGTCTGTTAAGAGGAGTAGGGAAAGAGGAACCTGTGTGTGTGTGTGTGTGTGTGTGTGTGTGTGTGTGTGTGTGTGTGTGTGTGTGTGTGTGTGTGTGTGTGTGTGTGTGTGTGTGTGTGTGTGTGTGTGTGTGTGTGTGTGTGTGTGTGTGAACGAGAGTAAGATGTGTGTGACATAAGTATAGTGTGTGCACCATGAGTTGTCCAGGAGTGTTTTAAGTTAATCATTTGTCCAACGGTGTTGGGAATAAATTGTTTGTTCCCTTCCTAACCCCTGTTCCCTTCCTAACCCCTGTACCTTTCCTAACCCCTGTTCCCTTCCTAACCCCTGTTCCCTTCCTAACCCCTGTACCTTTCCTAACCCCTGTACCTTTCCTAACCCCTGTTCATTTCCTAACCCCTGTTCCCTTCCTAACCCCTGTTTCCTTCCTAACCCCTGTTCCTTTCCTAACCCCTGTTCCTTTCCTAATTCCCTTCCTAACCCCTGTTTCCTTCCTAACCCCTGTTTCCTTCCTAACCCCTGTTCCCTTCCTAACCCCTGTTCCCTTCCTAACCCCTGTTCCCTTCCTAACCCCTGTTCCCTTCCTAACCCCTGTTCCCTTCCTAACCCCTGTTCCTTTCCTAACCCCTGTTCCCTTCCTAACCCCTGTTCCCTTCCTAACCCCTGTTCCCTTCCTAACCCCTGTTCCCTTCCTAACCCCTGTTCCTTTCCTAACCCCTGTTCCTTTCCTAACCCCTGTTTCCTTCCTAACCCCTGTTTCCTTCCTAACCCCTGTACCTTTCCTAACCCCTGTTCCTTTCCTAACCCCTGTTTCCTTTCCTAACCCTGACTGTCCTGTCTTTTTCAGAAAGAGAATGACCATCCAGGACAGTCTGCTCCATCCCTGGATCAAGGTCTGTCTAACACACACAAACACACACAGGTTAAGTTATTTCTTTATTCACTTCGTACAGGGAATGAGTGTTCATTCACTTCCTAAAATCCTACTTGAAAACGAAGGGTAGCAGAATGATACACAATATGATCAATATAAACAGTATTGATAAGTGGATGTAATCTATTGATCTGATTAGTTGTATATGTTCCTGTTTGTCCAATCAGCCAAAGGACTCCCAGCAGGCTCTCAGCAGGAAGGAGTCTGCAGTCAACATGGAGAAGTTTAAGAAGTTTGCTGCTCGGAGGAAATGGAAGGTACATTTATCTCTCTCCCTCTGTCTCTTTTTCACTCTCTCTTCTCTCTCTTCTATCTCTCTATCACTTCTATCTCTCTCCCTCTTCTATCTCTCTATATATATTTATAAATATTTATTTTACCTTTATTTAACTAGGCAAGTCAGTTAAGAACAAATTCTTATTTTCAATGACGGCCGAGGAACAGTGGGTTAACTGCCGGCAGAACGACAGATTTGTACAGATTACTTCCGGCCCGACAGATATGGCCGCCTCGCTTCGCGTTCCTAGGAAACTATGCAGTTTTGGTTTTTTTTACGTGTTATTTCTTACATTGGTACCCCAGGTCATCTTAGGTTTCATTACATACAGTCGAGAAGAACTACTGAATATAAGATCAGCGTCAACTCACCATCAGTACGACCAAGAATATGACTTTCGCGAAGCGGATCCTGTGTTCTGCCTTTCACCCAGGACAACGGAATGGACCCCAGCCGGCGACCCAAAAAAACGACTTCGTAAAAGAGGGAAACGTAGCGGTCTTCTGGTCAGACTCCGGAGACGGGCACGTCGTGCACCACTCCCCAGTATACTTCTTGCCAATGTCCAGTCTCTTGACAACAAGGTTGATGAAATCCGAGCAAGGGTAGCATTCCAGAGGGACATCAGAGACTGTAACGTTATTTGCTTCACGGAAACATGGCTCACTGGAGAGATGCTATCGGAGTCGGTGCAGCCAGCTGGTTTCTCCACGCATCGCGCCGACAGAAACAAACATCTTTCTGGTAAGAAGAGGGGCGGGGGCGTATGCCTTATGGCTAACGAGACGTGGTGTGGTCACAAAAGCATACAGGAACTCAAGTCCTTCTGTTCACCTGATTTAGAATTCCTCACAATCAAATGTTGACCGCATTATCTACCAAGGGAATTCTCTTCGATTATAATCACAGCCGTATATATTTCCCCCCAAGCAGACACATCGATGGCTCTGAACGAACTTTATTTGACTCTTTGCAAACTGGAATCCATACATCCTGAGGCTGCATTCATTGTAGCTGGGGATTTTAACAAGGCTAATCTGAAAACAAGACTCCCTAAATTGTATCAGCATATCGATTGCGCAACCAGGGCTGGCAAAACCTTGGATCACTGCTATTCTAACTTCCGCGACGCATATAAGGCCCTGCCCCGCCCTCCTTTCAGAAAAGCTGACCACGACTCCATTTTGTTGATCCCTGCCTACAGACAGAAACTAAAACAAGAAGCTCCCACGCTGAGGTCTGTCCAACGCTGGTCCGACCAAGCTGATTCCACACTCCAAGACTGCTTCCATCACGTGGACTGGGATATGTTTCGTATTGCGTCAGACAACAACATTGACGAATACGCTGATTCGGTGTGGAAGTTCATTAGAACGTACGTTGAAGATGTCATTCCCATAGCAACGATTAAAACATTCCCTAACCAGAAACCGTGGATTGATGGCAGCATTCGCGTGAAACTGAAAGCGCGAACCACTGCTTTTAATCAGGGCAAGGTGACTGGTAACATGACCGAATACAAACAGTGCAGCTATTCCCTCCGCAAGGCTATCAAACAAGCTAAGCGTCAGTATAGAGACAAAGTAGAATCTCAATTCAACGGCTCAGACACAAGAGGTATGTGGCAGGGTCTACAGTCAATCACGGATTACAAAAAGAAAACCAGCCCCGTCACGGACCAGGATGTCTTGCTCCCAGGCAGACTAAATAACTTTTTTGCCTGCTTTGAGGACAATACAGTGCCACTGACACGCCCGCAACCAAAACATGCGGCCTCTCCTTCACTGCAGCCGAGGTGAGTAAGACATTTAAACGTGTTAACCCTCGCAAGGCTGCAGGCCCAGACGGCATCCCCAGCCGCGCCCTCAGAGCATGCGCAGACCAGCTGGCTGGTGTGTTTACGGACATATTCAATCAATCCCTATCCCAGTCTGCTGTTCCCACATGCTTCAAGAGGGCCACCATTGTTCCTGTTCCCAAGAAAGCTAAGGTAACTGAGCTAAACGACTACCGCCCGTAGCACTCATTTCCGTCATCATGAAGTGCTTTGAGAGACTAGTCAAGGACCATATCACCTCCACCCTACCTGACACCCTAGACCCACTCCAATTTGCTTACCGCCCAAATAGGTCCACAGACGATGCAATCTCAACCACACTGCACACTGCCCTAACCCATCTGGACAAGAGGAATACCTATGTGAGAATGCTGTTCATCGACTACATCTCGGCATTTAACACCATAGTGCCCTCCAAGCTCGTCAACAAGCTCGAGACCCTGGGTCTCGACCCCGCCCTGTGCAACTGGGTACTGGACTTCCTGACGCGCCCCCAGGTGGTGAGGATAGGCAACAACATCTCCACCCCGCTGATCCTCAACACTGGGGCCCCACAAGGGTGCGTTCTGAGCCCTCTCCTGTACTCCCTGTTCACCCACGACTGCGTGGCCACGCACGCCTCCAACTCAATCATCAAGTTTGCGGACGACACAACAGTGGTAGGCTTGATTACCAACAACGACGAGACAGCCTACAGGGAGGAGGTGAGGGCCCTCGGAGTGTGGTGTCAGGAAAATAACCTCACACTCAACGTCAACAAAACTAAGGAGGTGATTGTGGACTTCAGGAAACAGCAGAGGGAACACCCCCCTATCCACATCGATGGAACAGTAGTGGAGAGGGTAGCAAGTTTTAAGTTCCTCTGCGTACACATCATAGACAAACTGAATTGGTCCACCCACACAGACAGCATCGTGAAGAAGGCGCAGCAGCGCCTCTTCAACCTCAGGAGGCTGAAGAAATTCGGCTTGTCACCAAAAGCACTCACAAACTTCTACAGATGCACAATCGAGAGCATCCTGGCGGGCTGTATCAAATCAAATCAAATGTATTTATACAGCCCTTTGTACATCAGCTGATATCTCAAAGTGCTGTACAGAAACCCAGCCTAAAACCCCAAACAGCAAGCAATGCAGGTGTAGAAGCACAGTGGCTAGGAAAAACTCCCTAGAAAGGCCAAAACCTAGGAAGAAACCTAGAGAGGAACCCGGCTATGTGGGGTGGCCAGTCCTCTTCTGGCTGTGCAACAACAACCACCCGAGCCACTGCCTGTTCACCCCGCTATCATCCAGATGGCGAGGTCAGTACAGGTGCATCAAAGCTGGGACCGAGAGACTGAAAAACAGCTTCTATCTCAAGGCCATCAGACTGTTAAACAGCCACCACTAACATTGCTGCCAACTGCTGCCAACACACTGACACTGACACTGACTCAACTCCAGCCACTTTAATAATGGGAATTGATGGGAAATGATGTAAAATATATCACTAGCCACTTTAAACAATGCTACCTAATATAATGTTTACATACCCTACATTATTCATCTCATATGTATACGTGTATACTGTACTCTGTCATCTACTGCATCTTTATGTAATACATGTATCACTAGCCACTTTAACTATGCCACTTTGTTTACATACTCATCTCATATGTATATACTGTACTCGATATCATCTACTGTATCTTGCCTATGCCGCTCTGTACCATCACTCATTCATATCTTTATGTACATATTCTTTATCCCCTTACACTTGTGTCTATAAGGTAGTAGTTTTGGAATTGTTAGTTAGATTACTTGTTGGTTATTACTGCATTGTCGGAACTAGAAGCACAAACATTTCGCTACACTCGCATTAACATCTGCTAACCATGTGTATGTGACAAATAAAATTTGATTTGATTTACCTTGTCAGCTCAGGGTTTGAACTTGCAACCTTCCGGTTACTAGTCCAACACTAACCACTAGGCTACCCTGCCGTCCCTATATATCTATCTATCTCTGTCTTTGTATCACTCTCTTTTCTATCTCTCGCTCTCTCTCTCTCTCTCTCTCTCTCTCTCTCTCTCTCTCTCTGTTTTTCTTTTCTATCTCTCTCCCTGTTTTTCTTTTTTTTCTCTCTCTCTCTCTCTCTCTGTTTTTCTTTTCTATCTCTCTCTCCCTGTTTTTCTTTTTTTTCTCTCTCTCTCATCTCTCTCTCCCTGTTTTTCTTTTCTCTCTCGCTCTTCTATCTCTCTCTCCCTGTTTTTCTTTATCTCTCTCTCTCCTTCTCTCTATACAATGACATTGTCCATCGTATTGAGATGAGTCTGGTTATGATTCAACATAATTCAGACAGAAATGACAGAAATGGCCCTAAGAGCCTGAAAACCGTCAAACAAAGCTTGTCTGTTTAGTTTAGTCACTCTAGTGTTGTTTAGTGAGCTCTGGGGGTGTGGAGTAGTGAGCTCTGTGGGTGTGGAGTAGTGAGCTCTGGGGGTGTGGAGTAGTGAGCTCTGGGGGTGTGGAGTAGTGAGCTCTGGGGGTGTGGAGTAGTGAGCTCTGGGGGTGTGGAGTAGTGAGCTCTGGGGCGTAGTGAGCTCTGGGGGTGTGGCGTAGTGAGCTCTGGGGGTGTGGCGTAGTGAGCTCTGGGGCGTAGTGAGCTCTGGGGGTGTGGCGTAGTGAGCTCTGGGGGTGTGGCGTAGTGAGCTCTGGGGCGTAGTGAGCTCTGGGGGTGTGGCGTAGTGAGCTCTGGGGGTGTGGCGTAGTGAGCTCTGGGGGTGTGGTGTAGTGAGCTCTGGGGCGTATTGAGCTCTGGGGTGTGGCGTAGTGAGCTCTGGGGGTGTGGCGTAGTGAGCTCTGGGGGTGTGGCGTAGTGAGCTCTGGGGGTGTGGCGTAGTGAGCTCTGGGGGTGTGGCGTAGTGAGCTCTGGGGGTGTGGCGTAGTGAGCTCTGGGGGTGTGGCGTAGTGAGCTCTGGGGGTGTGGCGTAGTGAGCTCTGGGGGTGTGGCGTAGTGAGCTCTGGGGCGTAGTGAGCTCTGGGGGTGTGGCGTAGTGAGCTCTGGGGGTGTGGCGTAGTGAGCTCTGGGGCGTATTGAGCTCTGGGGGTGTGGCGTAGTGAGCTCTGGGGGTGTGGCGTAGTGAGCTCTGGGGGTGTGGCGTAGTGAGCTCTGGGGGGTGTGGCGTAGTGAGCTCTGGGGGTGTGGCGTATTGAGCTCTGGGGGTGTGGCGTAGTGAGCTCTGGGGGTGTGGCGTAGTGAGCTCTGGGGGTGTGGCGTAGTGAGCTCTGGGGCGTAGTGAGCTCTGGGGGTGTGGCGTAGTGAGCTCTGGGGGTGTGGCGTAGTGAGCTCTGGGGGTGTGGCGTAGTGAGCTCTGGGGGTGTGGCGTAGTGAGCTCTGGGGGTGTGGCGTAGTGAGCTCTGGGGCGTATTGAGCTCTGGGGGTGTGGCGTAGTGAGCTCTGGGGGTGTGGCGTAGTGAGCTCTGGGGGTGTGGCGTAGTGAGCTCTGGGGGTGTGGCGTAGTGAGCTCTGGGGGTGTGGCGTATTGAGCTCTGGGGGTGTGGCGTAGTGAGCTCTGGGGGTGTGGCGTAGTGAGCTCTGGGGGTGTGGCGTAGTGAGCTCTGGGGCGTAGTGAGCTCTGGGGGTGTGGCGTAGTGAGCTCTGGGGTGTGGCGTAGTGAGCTCTGGGGGTGTGGCGTAGTGAGCTCTGGGGGTGTGGTGTAGTGAGCTCTGGGGGTGTGGTGTAGTGATGTCTGGGGGTATTCTAATATTCATTAATATTCTGTTTCTTCTCTCCTGTCTTCCAGCAATCGGTGCGCCTCATCTCGTTGTGTAACCGTCTCTCTCGCTCCTTCCTGTCTAGAAGCAACATCAGTGTGGCTCGCAGTGATGACACGCTGGTTAGAACAACCTCTGTCTTAGACACACACACACACACACACACACACATTCATAAACATACACAAAATCACACCCACTGGTAAGATCTAAGACAACTCTATTCCACCCTGTTCCCTATGTGGTGGTGCCCTACGTTTAGTCAGATCCTTATGAAGTACCATGTAAAAGTATAGAGAACCCCCCCTCCCCACCCACATACCTGTCTGTCTGTCCCTCCCCACCCACATACCTGTCTGTCTGTCCCTCCCCACCCACATACCTGTCTGTCTGTCCCTCCCCACCCACATACCTGTCTGTCTGTCTGTCCCTCCCCACCCCCTCTCTGTCTGTCCCTCCCCACCCACATACCTGTCTGTCTGTCTGTCCCTCCCCACCCCCCTCTCTGTCTGTCCCTCCCCACCGACATACCTGTCTGTCTGTCTGTCCCTCCCCACCCACATACCTGTCTGTCTGTCCCTCCCCACCTCCCTCTCTGTCTGTCTGTCCCTCCCCACCCACATACCTGTCTGTCTGTCTGTCCCTCCCCACCTCCCTCTCTGTCTGTCTGTCTGTCTGTCTGTCTGTCTCTGTCTGTCCCTCCCCACCCCCTCTCTGTCTGTCCCTCCCCACCCCCTCTCTTTCTGTCCCTCCCCACCCCCTCTCTGTCTGTCCCTCCCCACCCCCTCTCTGTCTGTCTGCCCCTCCCCACCCCCTCTCTGTCTGTCTGTCTGTCCCTCCCCATCCTCCTCTCTGTCTGTCTGTCTGTCTGTCTGTCCCTCCCCACCCCCTCTCTGTCTGTCTGTCCCTCCCCACCCCCTCTCTGTCTGTCTGTCTGTCTGTCTGTCTGTCTGTCTGTCTGTCTGTCCCTCCCAATCCTCCTCTCTGTATGTCTGTCTGTCTGTCCCTCCCCACACCCCTCTCTGTCTGTCCCTCCCCACCCACATACCTGTCTGTCTGTCTGTCCCTCCCCACCCCCTCTCTGTCTGTCCCTCCCCACCGACATACCTGTCTGTCTGTCTGTCCCTCCCCACCCACATACCTGTCTGTCTGTCCCTCCCCACCTCCCTCTCTGTCTGTCTGTCCCTCCCCACCTCCCTCTCTGTCTGTCTGTCCCTCCCCACCCACATACCTGTCTGTCTGTCCCTCCCCACCTCCCTCTCTGTCTGTCTGTCTGTCTGTCTGTCTGTCTGTCTGTCTGTCTCTGTCTGTCCCTCCCCACCCCCTCTCTGTCTGTCCCTCCCCACCCCTCTCTTTCTGTCCCTCCCCACCCCCTCTCTGTCTGTCCCTCCCCACCCCCTCTCTGTCTGTCTGCCCCTCCCCCCCCCCTCTCTGTCTGTCTGTCTGTCCCTCCCCATCCTCCTCTCTGTCTGTCTGTCTGTCTGTCTGTCTGTCTGTCTGTCCCTCCCCACCCCCTCTCTGTCTGTCTGTCCCTCCCCACCCCCTCTCTCTCTGTCTGTCTGTCTGTCTGTCTGTCTGTCTGTCTGTCTGTCTGTCTGTCTGTCTGTCTGTCTGTCTGTCTGTCTGTCTGTCTGTCCCTCCCAATCCTCCTCTCTGTATGTCTGTCTGTCTGTCCCTCCCCACACCCCTCTGTCTGTCTGTCTGTCTGTCTGTCTGTCCGTCCCCACCCCCCTCTCGGTCTGTCCCCCCATCCTCCTCTCTGTCTGTCTGTCTGTCCGTCTGTCTGTCTGTCTGTCTGTCCCTCCCCACCCCCTCTCTGTCTGTCTCTCCCCACCCCCTCTCTGTCCCTCCCTACCCCCTCTCTCTGTCTGTCTGTCTGTCCCTCCCCATCCTCTTCTCTGTCTGTATGTCTGTCTGTCCCTCCCCACCCCCTCTCTGTCTGTCTCTCCCCACCCCCTCTCGGTCTGTCCCTCCCCATCCTACTCTCTGTCTGTCTGTCTGTCCCTCCCCATCCTACTCTCTGTCTGTCTGTCCGTCCCTCCCCACCCCCTCTCGGTCTGTCCCTCCCCACCCCCTCTCGGTCTGTCCCTCCCCACCCCCTCTCTGTCTGTCTGTCTGTCCCTCCCCATCCTCCTCTCTGTCTGTCTGTCTGTCCCTTCCCACCCCCTCTCTGTCTGTCTGTCCCTCCCTACCCCCTCTCTGTCTGTCTGTCTGTCTGTCCCTCCCCATCCTCCTCTCTGTCTGTCTGTCTGTCTGTCTGTCTGTCTGTCTGTCTGTCTGTCTGTCTGTCTGTCTGTCTCTGTCCCTCCCCATCCTCCTCTCTGTCTGCCTGTCCCTCCCCATCCTCCTCTCTGTCTGCCTGTCCCTCCCCATCCTCCTCTCTGTCTGCCTGTCCCTCCCCATCCTCCTCTCTGTCTGCCTGTCCCTCCCCATCCTCCTCTCTGTCTGTCTGCCTGTCCCTCCCCACCCCCTCTCTGTCTGTCTGCCTGTCCCTCCCCATCCTCCTCTCTGTCTGTCTGCCTGTCCCTCCCCATCCTCCTCTCTGTCTGCCTGTCCCTCCCCATCCTCCTCTCTGTCTGCCTGTCCCTCCCCATCCTCCTCTCTGTCTGCCTGTCCCTCCCCACCCCCCTCTCCGTCTGTCCCTCCCCAGTACAGAACATGTTTTTCTGAGGGACTTAATTCAGGGTCACATCCAGCTGTTACTATAACACTAGAGCATGTTATCCCTGTTACCTGAGCCTGTGACATGATACCATACACCTGATGGAAACATAATAACCCCCTGTGGTGTGTCAATAGGATGAGGAAGACTCCTTTGTGATGAAGGCTATAATCCATGCAATAAACGACAACAACGTACCTGGCCTGCAGCACCTTCTGACCTCACTGACCAGCTATGACCTTAACCAGCCCAACAAGGTGAGAACACAGCTCTGTCTCTCTCTGGGGGTGTGTGTTTGTTAACCAATGTAATAATGTTTTTAATTGTTACATTTATTCTCCTATTAACCCTCTCATCTATCTAATCATCTATCTAGTCATCTATCTAATCATCTATCTAGTCATCTATCTAGTCATCTATCTAATCATCTATCTAATCATCTATCATCTATCTAGTCATCTATCTTCTATCTAGTCATCTATCATCTATCTAGTCATCTATCATCTATCTAATCATCTATCTTCTATCTAGTCATCTATCATCTATCTAGTCATCTATCATCTATCTAGTCATCTATCATCTATCTAGTCATCTATCATCTATCTAGTCATCTATCATATATCTAGTCATCTATCATCTATCTAGTCATCTATCATCTATCTAGTCATCTATCTAATCATCTATCTAGTCATCTATCATCTATCTAGTCATCTATCATCTATCTAATCATCTATCATCTATCTAGTCATCTATCTAATCATCTATCTAGTCATCTATCATCTATCTAGTCATCTATCTAGTCATCTATCTAGTCATCTATCATATATCTAGTCATCTATCTAGTCATCTATCTAGTCATCTATCGAATCATTTATCTAGTCATCTATCATCTATCTAGTCATCTATCTAGTCATCTATCTAGTCATCTATCTAGTCATCTATCTAGTCATCTATCTAGTCATCTATCATCTATCTAGTCATCTATCTAGTCATCTATCTAGTCATCTATCTAGTCATCTATCATCTATCTAGTCATCTATCTAGTCATCTATCATCTATCTAATCATCTATTCATCTATCTAGTCATCTATCTAGTCATCTATCTAATCATCTATCATCTATCTAGTCAGCTATCTAGTCATCTATCATCTATCTAATCATCTATCATCTATCTAGTCATCTATCTAGTCATCTATCTAATCATCTATCTAGTCATCTATCATCTATCTAGTCATCTATCATCTATCTAGTCATCTATCATCTATCTAGTCATCTATCATCTATCTAGTCATCTATCATCTATCTAGTCATCTATCATCTATCTAGTCATCTATCATCTATCTAGTCATCTATCATATATCTAGTCATCTATCATCTATCTAGTCATCTATCATCTATCTAGTCATCTATCATCTATCTAGTCATCTATCTAGTCATCTATCATCTATCTAGTCATCTATCTAATCATCTATCTAGTCATCTATCATCTATCTAGTCATCTATCATCTATCTAGTCATCTATCTAATCATCTATCTAGTCATCTATCATATATCTAGTCATCTATCTAGTCATCTATCATCTATCTAATCATCTATCATCTATCTAGTCATCTATCTAATCATCTATCTAGTCATCTATCATCTATCTAGTCATCTATCTAGTCATCTATCTAGTCATCTATCATATATCTAGTCATCTATCTAGTCATCTATCTAGTCATCTATCTAATCATCTATCTAGTCATCTATCATCTATCTAGTCATCTATCTAGTCATCTATCTAGTCATCTATCATCTATCATCTATCTAGTCATCTATCATCTATCTAGTCATCTATCTAGTCATCTATCATCTATCTAATCATCTATCATCTATCTAGTCAGCTATCTAGTCATCTATCTAATCATCTATCATCTATCTAGTCAGCTATCTAGTCATCTATCATCTATCTAATCATCTATCATCTATCTAGTCAGCTATCTAGTCATCTATCTAATCATCTATCTAATCATCTATCATCTATCATCTATCTAGTCATCTATCATCTATCTAGTCATCTATCATCTATCTAGTCATCTATCATCTATCTAGTCATCTATCATCTATCTAGTCATCTATCTAGTCATCTATCTAGTCATCTATCATCTATCTAGTCATCTATCTAGTCATCTATCATCTATCTAGTCATCTATCATCTATCTAGTCATCTATCATCTATCATCTATCTAGTCATCTATCTAGTCATCTATCTAGTCATCTATCATATATCTAGTCATCTATCATCTATCTAGTCATCTATCATCTATCTAGTCATCTATCATATATCTAGTCATCTATCATATATCTAGTCATCTATCATATATCTAGTCATCTATCATATATCTAGTCATCTATCATATATCTAGTCATCTATCATATATCTAGTCATCTATCATATATCTAGTCATCTATCATATATCTAGTCATCTATCATATATCTAGTCATCTATCATATATCTAGTCATCTATCATATATCTAGTCATCTATCATCTATCTAGTCATCTATCATATATCTAGTCATCTATCATCTATCTAATCATCTATCATATATCTAGTCATCTATCATATATCTAGTCATCTATCATCTATCTAATCATCTATCATATATCTAGTCATCTATCATATATCTAGTCATCTATCATCTATCTAATCATCTATCATATATCTAGTCATCTATCATATATCTAGTCATCTATCATCTATCTAATCATCTATCATATATCTAGTCATCTATCATATATCTAGTCATCTATCATCTATCTAATCATCTATCATATATCTAGTCATCTATCATATATCTAGTCATCTATCATCTATCTAATCATCTATCATATATCTAGTCATCTATCATATATCTAGTCATCTATCATCTATCTAGTCATCTATCATCTATCTAATCATCTATCTAATCATCTATCTAGTCATCTATCATCTATCTAGTCATCTATCATCTATCTAATCATCTATCTTCTATCTAATCATCTATCTAATCATCTATCTAGTCATCTATCATCTATCTAATCATCTATCATCTATCTAGTCATCTATTTAGTCATCTATCTAGTCATCTATCTATCATATATCTAGTCATCTATCATCTATCTAGTCATCTATCTAATCATCTATCTTCTATCTAATCATCTATCTAATCATCTATCTAGTCATCTATCATATATCTAGTCATCTATCATCTATCTAATCATCTATCATCTATCTAGTCATCTATCATCTATCTAGTCATCTATCATATATCTAGTCATCTATCATATATCTAGTCATCTATCTAATCATCTATCTAGTCATCTATCTTCTATCTAGTCATCTATCTAGTCATCTATCATCTATCTAATCATCTATCTAGTCATCTATCTAGTCATCTATCATATATCTAGTCATCTATCTAGTCATCTATCTAATCATCTATCTAGTCATCTATCTTCTATCTAGTCATCTATCTAGTCATCTATCTAATCATCTATCTAGTCATCTATCTAGTCATCTATCATATATCTAGTCATCTATCTAGTCATCTATCTAATCATCTATCTAGTCATCTATCTTCTATCTAGTCATCTATCTAGTCATCTATCATCTATCTAATCATCTATCTAATCATCTATCATATATCTAGTCATCTATCATATATCTAGTCATCTATCATATATCTAGTCATCTATCATCTATCTAATCATCTATCTTCTATCTAATCATCTATCTAATCATCTATCTATCATCTATCTAGTCATCTATCTAGTCATCTATCATCTATCTAGTCATCTATCATATATCTAGTCATCTATCATCTATCTAGTCATCTATCTAGTCATCTATCTAGTCATCTATCTAGTCATCTATCTAGTCATCTATCATATATCTAGTCATCTATCTAGTCATCTATCATCTATCTAATCATCTATCTAGTCATCTATCATATATCTAGTCATCTATCATATATCTAGTCATCTATCATCTATCTAATCATCTATCATCTATCTAGTCATCTATCATCTATCTAGTCATCTATCATATATCTAGTCATCTATCATATATCTAGTCATCTATCATCTATCTAATCATCTATCTTCTATCTAATCATCTATCTAATCATCTATCTAGTCATCTATCTTCTATCTAGTCATCTATCTAATCATCTATCTAGTCATCTATCTTCTATCTAATCATATATCTAGTCATCTATCTAGTCATCTATCATCTATCTAGTCATCTATCTTCTATCTAGTCATCTATCTAATCATCTATCTAGTCATCTATCTTCTATCTAATCATATATCTAGTCATCTATCTAGTCATCTATCATCTATCTAGTCATCTCTCTTCTATCTAATCATATATCTAGTCATCTATCTAGTCATCTATCATCTATCTAGTCATCTATCATATATCTAGTCATCTATCTAGTCATCTATCTAGTCATCTATCTAGTCATCTATCATCTATCTAGTCATCTATCTAGTCATCTATCTAGTCATCTATCATCTATCTAGTCATCTATCTAGTCATCTATCTAGTCATCTATCTAGTCATCTATCATCTATCTAGTCATCTATCATATATCTAGTCATCTATCTAGTCTATCTATCTAGTCATCATCTATCTAGTCATCTATCTTCTATCTAGTCATCTATCTAGTCATCTATCTAGTCATCTATCATCTATCTAGTCATCTATCATCTATCTAGTCATCTATCTAGTCATCTATCTAGTCATCTATCTAGTCATCTATCATCTATCTAGTCATCTATCATCTATCTAGTCATCTATCTGGTCATCTATCTAGTCATCTATCTGGTCATCTATCTAGTCATCTATCTAGTCATCTATCATCTATCTAGTCATCTATCATCTATCTAGTCATCTATCATCTATCTAGTCATCTATCTAGTCATCTATCATCTATCTAGTCATCTATCATCTATCTAGTCATCTATCATCTATCTAGTCATCTATCATATATCTAGTCATCTATCATATATCTAGTCATCTATCATCTATCTAATCATCTATCTTCTATCTAATCATCTATCTAATCATCTATCTAGTCATCTATCTTCTATCTAGTCATCTATCTAATCATCTATCTAGTCATCTATCTTCTATCTAATCATATATCTAGTCATCTATCTAGTCATCTATCATCTATCTAGTCATCTATCTTCTATCTAGTCATCTATCTAATCATCTATCTAGTCATCTATCTTCTATCTAATCATATATCTAGTCATCTATCTAGTCATCTATCATCTATCTAGTCATCTATCTTCTATCTAATCATATATCTAGTCATCTATCTAGTCATCTATCATCTATCTAGTCATCTATCATATATCTAGTCATCTATCTAGTCATCTATCTAGTCATCTATCTAGTCATCTATCATCTATCTAGTCATCTATCTAGTCATCTATCTAGTCATCTATCATCTATCTAGTCATCTATCTAGTCATCTATCTAGTCATCTATCTAGTCATCTATCATCTATCTAGTCATCTATCATATATCTAGTCATCTATCTAGTCATCTATCTAGTCATCTATCTAGTCATCTATCTTCTATCTAGTCATCTATCTAGTCATCTATCTAGTCATCATCATCTATCTAGTCATCTATCATCTATCTAGTCATCTATCTAGTCATCTATCTAGTCATCTATCTAGTCATCTATCATCTATCTAGTCATCTATCTGGTCATCTATCTAGTCATCTATCTGGTCATCTATCTAGTCATCTATCTAGTCATCTATCATCTATCTAGTCATCTATCATCTATCTAGTCATCTATCTAATCATCTATCTAGTCATCTATCTAGTCATCTATCATCTATCTAGTCATCTATCATCTATCTAGTCATCTATCATCTATCTAGTCATCTATCATCTATCTAGTCATCTATCATCTATCTAGTCATCTATCATCTATCTAGTCATCTATCTAATCATCTATCTAGTCATCTATCTAGTCATCTATCTAGTCATCTATCATCTATCTAGTCATCTATCATCTATCTAGTCATCTATCTAGTCATCTATCTATCATCTATCTAGTCATCTATCTAGTCATCTATCTAATCATCTATCATCTATCTAGTCATCTATCTAGTCATCTATCATCTATCTAGTCATCTATCATCTATCTAGTCATCTATCTAGTCATCTATCTAGTCATCTATCTAGTCATCTATCATATATCTAGTCATCTATCTAGTCATCTATCTAGTCATCTATCTAGTCATCTATCTAGTCATCTATCTAGTCATCTATCATATATCTAGTCATCTATCTAGTCATCTATCATATATCTAGTCATCTATCTAGTCATCTATCATCTATCTAGTCATCTATCTAGTCATCTATCATATATCTAGTCATCTATCTAGTCATCTATCATCTATCTAGTCATCTATCTTCTATCTAGTCATCTATCATATATCTAGTCATCTATCTAGTCATCTATCTAGTCATCTATCTAGTCATCTATCATATATCTAGTCATCTATCTAGTCATCTATCATCTATCTAGTCATCTATCTAGTCATCTATCATATATCTAGTCATCTATCTAGTCATCTATCATCTATCTAGTCATCTATCATCTATCTAGTCATCTATCTTCTATCTAGTCATCTATCTAATCATCTATCTAGTCATCTATCTTCTATCTAATCATATATCTAGTCATCTATCTAGTCATCTATCATCTATCTAGTCATCTATCTTCTATCTAGTCATCTATCTAATCATCTATCTAGTCATCTATCTTCTATCTAATCATATATCTAGTCATCTATCTAGTCATCTATCATCTATCTAGTCATCTATCTTCTATCTAATCATATATCTAGTCATCTATCATCTATCTAGTCATCTATCATATATCTAGTCATCTATCTAGTCATCTATCTAGTCATCTATCTAGTCATCTATCATCTATCTAGTCATCTATCTAGTCATCTATCTAGTCATCTCATCTATCTAGTCATCTATCTAGTCATCTATCTAGTCATCTATCTAGTCATCTATCATCTATCTAGTCATCTATCATATATCTAGTCATCTATCTAGTCATCTATCTAGTCATCTATCTAGTCATCTATCTTCTATCTAGTCATCTATCTAGTCATCTATCTAGTCATCTATCATCTATCTAGTCATCTATCATCTATCTAGTCATCTATCTAGTCATCTATCATCTATCTAGTCATCTATCATCTATCTAGTCATCTATCTAGTCATCTATCTAGTCATCTATCTAGTCATCTATCATCTATCTAGTCATCTATCATCTATCTAGTCATCTATCTGGTCATCTATCTAGTCATCTATCTGGTCATCTATCTAGTCATCTATCTAGTCATCTATCATCTATCTAGTCATCTATCATCTATCTAGTCATCTATCATCTATCTAGTCAGCTATCTAGTCATCTATCTAATCATCTATCTAATCATCTATCATCTATCTAGTCATCTATCATCTATCTAGTCATCTATCATCTATCTAGTCATCTATCATCTATCTAGTCATCTATCATCTATCTAGTCATCTATCTAGTCATCTATCTAGTCATCTATCATCTATCTAATCATCTATCTAGTCATCTATCTAATCATCTATCTAGTCATCTATCTAGTCATCTATCTAGTCATCTATCTAGTCATCTATCATCTATCTAGTCATCTATCATCTATCTAGTCATCTATCATCTATCTAGTCATCTATCATCTATCTAGTCATCTATCATCTATCTAGTCACCTATCTAGTCATCTATCATCTATCTAGTCATCTATCATCTATCTAGTCATCTATCATCTATCTAGTCATCTATCATCTATCTAGTCATCTATCATCTATCTAGTCATCTATCATCTATCTAGTCATCTATCATCTATCTAGTCATCTATCTAATCATCTATCTAGTCATCTATCTAGTCATCTATCTAGTCATCTATCTAGTCATCTATCTAGTCATCTATCTAGTCATCTATCTAGTCATCTATCTAGTCATCTATCTAGTCATCTATCTAGTCATCTATCATCTATCTAGTCATCTATCATCTATCTAGTCATCTATCTAGTCATCTATCATCTATCTAGTCATCTATCTAGTCATCTATCTAGTCATCTATCTAGTCATCTATCTAGTCATCTATCTAATCATCTATCTAGTCATCTATCTAGTCATCTATCTAGTCATCTATCTAGTCATCTATCATCTATCTAGTCATCTATCATCTATCTAGTCATCTATCTAGTCATCTATCATATATCTAGTCATCTATCATCTATCTAGTCATCTATCTAGTCATCTATCTAGTCATCTATCTAGTCATCTATCTAGTCATCTATCATATATCTAGTCATCTATCTAGTCATCTATCATCTATCTAATCATCTATCTAGTCATCTATCATATATCTAGTCATCTATCATATATCTAGTCATCTATCATCTATCTAATCATCTATCATCTATCTAGTCATCTATCATCTATCTAGTCATCTATCATATATCTAGTCATCTATCATATATCTAGTCATCTATCATCTATCTAATCATCTATCTTCTATCTAATCATCTATCTAATCATCTATCTAGTCATCTATCTTCTATCTAGTCATCTATCTAGTCATCTATCATCTATCTAATCATCTATCTAGTCATCTATCTAGTCATCTATCATATATCTAGTCATCTATCTAGTCATCTATCTAGTCATCTATCTAGTCATCTATCATATATCTAGTCATCTATCTAGTCATCTATCTAGTCATCTATCTAGTCATCTATCTAGTCATCTATCTAGTCATCTATCATATATCTAATCATCTATCTAGTCATCTATCATATATCTAGTCATCTATCATATATCTAGTCATCTATCATCTATCTAATCATCTATCATCTATCTAGTCATCTATCATCTATCTAGTCATCTATCATATATCTAGTCATCTATCATATATCTAGTCATCTATCATCTATCTAATCATCTATCTTCTATCTAATCATCTATCTAATCATCTATCTAGTCATCTATCTTCTATCTAGTCATCTATCTAGTCATCTATCATCTATCTAATCATCTATCTAGTCATCTATCTAGTCATCTATCATATATCTAGTCATCTATCTAGTCATCTATCTAGTCATCTATCATATCTATCTATCTAGTCATCTATCTAGTCATCTATCTAGTCATCTATCTAGTCATCTATCATATATCTAGTCATCTATCTAGTCATCTATCATATATCTAGTCATCTATCTAGTCATCTATCATCTATCTAGTCATCTATCTAGTCATCTATCATATATCTAGTCATCTATCTAGTCATCTATCATCTATCTAGTCATCTATCTTCTATCTAGTCATCTATCATATATCTAGTCATCTATCTAGTCATCTATCTAGTCATCTATCTAGTCATCTATCATATATCTAGTCATCTATCTAGTCATCTATCATCTATCTAGTCATCTATCTAGTCATCTATCATATATCTAGTCATCTATCTAGTCATCTATCATCTATCTAGTCATCTATCATCTATCTAGTCATCTATCTTCTATCTAGTCATCTATCTAATCATCTATCTAGTCATCTATCTTCTATCTAATCATATATCTAGTCATCTATCTAGTCATCTATCATCTATCTAGTCATCTATCTTCTATCTAGTCATCTATCTAATCATCTATCTAGTCATCTATCTTCTATCTAATCATATATCTAGTCATCTATCTAGTCATCTATCATCTATCTAGTCATCTATCTTCTATCTAATCATATATCTAGTCATCTATCTAGTCATCTATCATCTATCTAGTCATCTATCATATATCTAGTCATCTATCTAGTCATCTATCTAGTCATCTATCTAGTCATCTATCATATATCTAGTCATCTATCTAGTCATCTATCATCTATCTAATCATCTATCTAGTCATCTATCATATATCTAGTCATCTATCATATATCTAGTCATCTATCATCTATCTAATCATCTATCATCTATCTAGTCATCTATCATCTATCTAGTCATCTATCATATATCTAGTCATCTATCATATATCTAGTCATCTATCATCTATCTAATCATCTATCTTCTATCTAATCATCTATCTAATCATCTATCTAGTCATCTATCTTCTATCTAGTCATCTATCTAGTCATCTATCATCTATCTAATCATCTATCTAGTCATCTATCTAGTCATCTATCATATATCTAGTCATCTATCTAGTCATCTATCTAGTCATCTATCTAGTCATCTATCATATATCTAGTCATCTATCTAGTCATCTATCTAGTCATCTATCTAGTCATCTATCATCTATCTAGTCATCTATCTAGTCATCTATCTAGTCATCTATCTAGTCATCTATCATCTATCTAGTCATCTATCATATATCTAGTCATCTATCTAGTCATCTATCTAGTCATCTATCTAGTCATCTATCTTCTATCTAGTCATCTATCTAGTCATCTATCTAGTCATCTATCATCTATCTAGTCATCTATCATCTATCTAGTCATCTATCTAGTCATCTATCATCTATCTAGTCATCTATCATCTATCTAGTCATCTATCTAGTCATCTATCTAGTCATCTATCTAGTCATCTATCATCTATCTAGTCATCTATCATCTATCTAGTCATCTATCTGGTCATCTATCTAGTCATCTATCTGGTCATCTATCTAGTCATCTATCTAGTCATCTATCATCTATCTAGTCATCTATCATCTATCTAGTCATCTATCATCTATCTAGTCATCTATCTAGTCATCTATCATCTATCTAGTCATCTATCATCTATCTAGTCATCTATCATCTATCTAGTCATCTATCATCTATCTAGTCATCTATCATCTATCTAGTCATCTATCATCTATCTAGTCATCTATCATCTATCTAGTCATCTATCATCTATCTAGTCATCTATCATCTATCTAGTCATCTATCTAGTCAGCTATCTAGTCATCTATCTAATCATCTATCTAATCATCTATCATCTATCATCTATCTAGTCATCTATCATCTATCTAGTCATCTATCTAGTCATCTATCATCTATCTAATCATCTATCATCTATCTAGTCAGCTATCTAGTCATCTATCTAATCATCTATCATCTATCTAGTCAGCTATCTAGTCATCTATCATCTATCTAATCATCTATCATCTATCTAGTCAGCTATCTAGTCATCTATCATCTATCTAGTCATCTATCATCTATCTAGTCACCTATCTAGTCATCTATCATCTATCTAGTCATCTATCATCTATCTAGTCATCTATCATCTATCTAGTCATCTATCATCTATCTAGTCATCTATCATCTATCCAGTCATCTATCATCTATCTAGTCATCTATCTAATCATCTATCTAGTCATCTATCTAGTCATCTATCTAGTCATCTATCTAGTCATCTATCTAGTCATCTATCTAGTCATCTATCTAGTCATCTATCATCTATCTAGTCATCTATCTAGTCATCTATCATCTATCTAGTCATCTATCATCTATCTAGTCATCTATCTAGTCATCTATCATCTATCTAGTCATCTATCTAGTCATCTATCTAGTCATCTATCTAGTCATCTATCTAGTCATCTATCTAGTCATCTATCTAGTCATCTATCATCTATCTAGTCATCTATCTAGTCATCTATCATCTATCTAGTCATCTATCATCTATCTAGTCATCTATCTAGTCATCTATCATATATCTAGTCATCTATCATCTATCTAGTCATCTATCTAGTCATCTATCTAGTCATCTATCTAGTCATCTATCTAGTCATCTATCATATATCTAGTCATCTATCTAGTCATCTATCATCTATCTAATCATCTATCTAGTCATCTATCATATATCTAGTCATCTATCATATATCTAGTCATCTATCATCTATCTAATCATCTATCATCTATCTAGTCATCTATCATCTATCTAGTCATCTATCATATATCTAGTCATCTATCATATATCTAGTCATCTATCATCTATCTAATCATCTATCTTCTATCTAATCATCTATCTAATCATCTATCTAGTCATCTATCTTCTATCTAGTCATCTATCTAGTCATCTATCATCTATCTAATCATCTATCTAGTCATCTATCTAGTCATCTATCATATATCTAGTCATCTATCTAGTCATCTATCTAGTCATCTATCTAGTCATCTATCATATATCTAGTCATCTATCTAGTCATCTATCTAGTCATCTATCTAGTCATCTATCTAGTCATCTATCTAGTCATCTATCATATATCTAATCATCTATCTAGTCATCTATCATATATCTAGTCATCTATCATATATCTAGTCATCTATCATCTATCTAATCATCTATCATCTATCTAGTCATCTATCATCTATCTAGTCATCTATCATATATCTAGTCATCTATCATATATCTAGTCATCTATCATCTATCTAATCATCTATCTTCTATCTAATCATCTATCTAATCATCTATCTAGTCATCTATCTTCTATCTAGTCATCTATCTAGTCATCTATCATCTATCTAATCATCTATCTAGTCATCTATCTAGTCATCTATCATATATCTAGTCATCTATCTAGTCATCTATCTAGTCATCTATCTAGTCATCTATCATATATCTAGTCATCTATCTAGTCATCTATCTAGTCATCTATCTAGTCATCTATCATATATCTAGTCATCTATCTAGTCATCTATCATATATCTAGTCATCTATCTAGTCATCTATCATCTATCTAGTCATCTATCTAGTCATCTATCATATATCTAGTCATCTATCTAGTCATCTATCATCTATCTAGTCATCTATCTTCTATCTAGTCATCTATCATATATCTAGTCATCTATCTAGTCATCTATCTAGTCATCTATCTAGTCATCTATCATATATCTAGTCATCTATCTAGTCATCTATCATCTATCTAGTCATCTATCTAGTCATCTATCATATATCTAGTCATCTATCTAGTCATCTATCATCTATCTAGTCATCTATCATCTATCTAGTCATCTATCTTCTATCTAGTCATCTATCTAATCATCTATCTAGTCATCTATCTTCTATCTAATCATATATCTAGTCATCTATCATCTATCTAGTCATCTATCTTCTATCTAGTCATCTATCTAATCATCTATCTAGTCATCTATCTTCTATCTAATCATATATCTAGTCATCTATCTAGTCATCTATCATCTATCTAGTCATCTATCTTCTATCTAATCATATATCTAGTCATCTATCTAGTCATCTATCATCTATCTAGTCATCTATCATATATCTAGTCATCTATCTAGTCATCTATCTAGTCATCTATCTAGTCATCTATCATCTATCTAGTCATCTATCTAGTCATCTATCTAGTCATCTATCATCTATCTAGTCATCTATCTAGTCATCTATCTAGTCATCTATCTAGTCATCTATCATCTATCTAGTCATCTATCATATATCTAGTCATCTATCTAGTCATCTATCTAGTCATCTATCTAGTCATCTATCTTCTATCTAGTCATCTATCTAGTCATCTATCTAGTCATCTATCATCTATCTAGTCATCTATCATCTATCTAGTCATCTATCTAGTCATCTATCATCTATCTAGTCATCTATCATCTATCTAGTCATCTATCTAGTCATCTATCTAGTCATCTATCTAGTCATCTATCATCTATCTAGTCATCTATCATCTATCTAGTCATCTATCTGGTCATCTATCTAGTCATCTATCTGGTCATCTATCTAGTCATCTATCTAGTCATCTATCATCTATCTAGTCATCTATCATCTATCTAGTCATCTATCATCTATCTAGTCATCTATCTAGTCATCTATCATCTATCTAGTCATCTATCATCTATCTAGTCATCTATCATCTATCTAGTCATCTATCATCTATCTAGTCATCTATCATCTATCTAGTCATCTATCATCTATCTAGTCATCTATCTAATCATCTATCTAATCATCTATCATCTATCTAGTCATCTATCATCTATCTAGTCATCTATCATCTATCTAGTCATCTATCTAATCATCTATCATCTATCTAGTCATCTATCATCTATCTAGTCATCTATCATCTATCTAGTCATCTATCTAGTCATCTATCATCTATCTAATCATCTATCATCTATCTAGTCATCTATCTAGTCATCTATCTAATCATCTATCATCTATCTAGTCAGCTATCTAGTCATCTATCATCTATCTAGTCATCTATCATCTATCTAGTCATCTATCATCTATCTAGTCATCTATCATCTATCTAGTCATCTATCATCTATCTAGTCAGCTATCTAGTCATCTATCTAATCATCTATCTAATCATCTATCATCTATCTAGTCATCTATCATCTATCTAGTCATCTATCATCTATCTAGTCATCTATCATCTATCTAGTCATCTATCATCTATCTAGTCATCTATCATCTATCTAGTCATCTATCTAGTCAGCTATCTAGTCATCTATCTAATCATCTATCTAATCATCTATCATCTATCATCTATCTAGTCATCTATCATCTATCTAGTCATCTATCTAGTCATCTATCATCTATCTAATCATCTATCATCTATCTAGTCAGCTATCTAGTCATCTATCATCTATCTAGTCATCTATCTAGTCATCTATCTAGTCATCTATCTAGTCATCTATCTAGTCATCTATCTAGTCATCTATCATCTATCTAGTCATCTATCATCTATCTAGTCATCTATCATCTATCTAGTCATCTATCTAGTCATCTATCATATATCTAGTCATCTATCATCTATCTAGTCATCTATCTAGTCATCTATCTAGTCATCTATCTAGTCATCTATCTAGTCATCTATCATATATCTAGTCATCTATCTAGTCATCTATCATCTATCTAATCATCTATCTAGTCATCTATCATATATCTAGTCATCTATCATATATCTAGTCATCTATCATCTATCTAATCATCTATCATCTATCTAGTCATCTATCATCTATCTAGTCATCTATCATATATCTAGTCATCTATCATATATCTAGTCATCTATCATCTATCTAATCATCTATCTTCTATCTAATCATCTATCTAATCATCTATCTAGTCATCTATCTTCTATCTAGTCATCTATCTAGTCATCTATCATCTATCTAATCATCTATCTAGTCATCTATCTAGTCATCTATCATATATCTAGTCATCTATCTAGTCATCTATCTAGTCATCTATCTAGTCATCTATCTAGTCATCTATCATATATCTAGTCATCTATCTAGTCATCTATCTAGTCATCTATCTAGTCATCTATCTAGTCATCTATCTAGTCATCTATCATATATCTAGTCATCTATCATATATCTAGTCATCTATCATCTATCTAATCATCTATCTTCTATCTAATCATCTATCTAATCATCTATCTAGTCATCTATCTTCTATCTAGTCATCTATCTAGTCATCTATCATCTATCTAATCATCTATCTAGTCATCTATCTAGTCATCTATCATATATCTAGTCATCTATCTAGTCATCTATCTAGTCATCTATCTAGTCATCTATCATATATCTAGTCATCTATCTAGTCATCTATCTAGTCATCTATCTAGTCATCTATCTAGTCATCTATCATATATCTAATCATCTATCTAGTCATCTATCATATATCTAGTCATCTATCATATATCTAGTCATCTATCATCTATCTAATCATCTATCATCTATCTAGTCATCTATCATCTATCTAGTCATCTATCATATATCTAGTCATCTATCATATATCTAGTCATCTATCATCTATCTAATCATCTATCTTCTATCTAATCATCTATCTAATCATCTATCTAGTCATCTATCTTCTATCTAGTCATCTATCTAGTCATCTATCATCTATCTAATCATCTATCTAGTCATCTATCTAGTCATCTATCATATATCTAGTCATCTATCTAGTCATCTATCTAGTCATCTATCTAGTCATCTATCATATATCTAGTCATCTATCTAGTCATCTATCTAGTCATCTATCTAGTCATCTATCATATATCTAGTCATCTATCTAGTCATCTATCATATATCTAGTCATCTATCTAGTCATCTATCATCTATCTAGTCATCTATCTAGTCATCTATCATATATCTAGTCATCTATCTAGTCATCTATCATCTATCTAGTCATCTATCTTCTATCTAGTCATCTATCATATATCTAGTCATCTATCTAGTCATCTATCTAGTCATCTATCTAGTCATCTATCATATATCTAGTCATCTATCTAGTCATCTATCATCTATCTAGTCATCTATCTAGTCATCTATCTAGTCATCTATCATCTATCTAGTCATCTATCATCTATCTAGTCATCTATCTTCTATCTAGTCATCTATCTAATCATCTATCTAGTCATCTATCTTCTATCTAGTCATCTATCTAGTCATCTATCATCTATCTAGTCATCTATCTAGTCATCTATCTAGTCATCTATCATATATCTAGTCATCTATCTAGTCATCTATCTAGTCATCTATCTAGTCATCTATCTAGTCATCTATCTAGTCATCTATCATATATCTAGTCATCTATCTAGTCATCTATCATATATCTAGTCATCTATCTAGTCATCTATCATCTATCTAGTCATCTATCTAGTCATCTATCATATATCTAGTCATCTATCTAGTCATCTATCATCTATCTAGTCATCTATCTTCTATCTAGTCATCTATCATATATCTAGTCATCTATCTAGTCATCTATCTAGTCATCTATCTAGTCATCTATCATATATCTAGTCATCTATCTAGTCATCTATCATCTATCTAGTCATCTATCTAGTCATCTATCATATATCTAGTCATCTATCTAGTCATCTATCATCTATCTAGTCATCTATCATCTATCTAGTCATCTATCTTCTATCTAGTCATCTATCTAATCATCTATCTAGTCATCTATCTTCTATCTAATCATATATCTAGTCATCTATCTAGTCATCTATCATCTATCTAGTCATCTATCTTCTATCTAGTCATCTATCTAATCATCTATCTAGTCATCTATCTTCTATCTAATCATATATCTAGTCATCTATCTAGTCATCTATCATCTATCTAGTCATCTATCTTCTATCTAATCATATATCTAGTCATCTATCTAGTCATCTATCATCTATCTAGTCATCTATCATATATCTAGTCATCTATCTAGTCATCTATCTAGTCATCTATCTAGTCATCTATCATCTATCTAGTCATCTATCTAGTCATCTATCTAGTCATCTATCATCTATCTAGTCATCTATCATCTATCTAGTCATCTATCTAGTCATCTATCTAGTCATCTATCTAGTCATCTATCATCTATCTAGTCATCTATCATATATCTAGTCATCTATCTAGTCATCTATCTAGTCATCTATCTAGTCATCTATCTTCTATCTAGTCATCTATCTAGTCATCTATCATCTATCTAGTCATCTATCATCTATCTAGTCATCTATCTAGTCATCTATCATCTATCTAGTCATCTATCATCTATCTAGTCATCTATCTAGTCATCTATCTAGTCATCTATCTAGTCATCTATCATCTATCTAGTCATCTATCATCTATCTAGTCATCTATCATCTATCTAGTCATCTATCATCTATCTAGTCACCTATCTAGTCATCTATCATCTATCTAGTCATCTATCATCTATCTAGTCATCTATCATCTATCTAATCATCTATCTAATCATCTATCTAATCATCTATCTAGTCATCTATCATCTATCTAGTCATCTATCATCTATCTAGTCATCTATCATCTATCTAGTCATCTATCATCTATCTAGTCATCTATCATCTATCTAGTCATCTATCTAATCATCTATCTAGTCATCTATCTAGTCATCTATCTAGTCATCTATCATCTATCTAGTCATCTAGTCATCTATCTAGTCATCTATCATCTATCTAGTCATCTATCATCTATCTAGTCATCTATCATCTATCTAGTCATCTATCTAGTCATCTATCATCTATCTAGTCATCTATCATCTATCTAGTCATCTATCTAGTCATCTATCTAGTCATCTATCTAGTCATCTATCTAGTCATCTATCTAGTCATCTATCTAGTCATCTATCATCTATCTAGTCATCTATCTAGTCATCTATCATCTATCTAGTCATCTATCATCTATCTAGTCATCTATCATCTATCTAGTCATCTATCTAATCATCTATCTAGTCATCTATCATCTATCTAGTCATCTATCTAGTCATCTATCTAGTCATCTATCATATATCTAGTCATCTATCTAGTCATCTATCTAGTCATCTATCTAATCATCTATCTAGTCATCTATCATCTATCTAGTCATCTATCTAGTCATCTATCTAGTCATCTATCTAGTCATCTATCATCTATCTAGTCATCTATCTAGTCATCTATCTAGTCATCTATCTAGTCATCTATCTAATCATCTATCTAATCATCTATCATCTATCTAGTCATCTATCTAGTCATCTATCATCTATCTAGTCATCTATCATCTATCTAGTCATCTATCTAGTCATCTATCTAGTCATCTATCATCTATCTAGTCATCTATCATCTATCTAGTCATCTATCTAGTCATCTATCTAGTCATCTATCTAGTCATCTATCTAGTCATCTATCATCTATCTAGTCATCTATCTAGTCATCTATCTAGTCATCTATCATCTATCTAGTCATCTATCTAGTCATCTATCATCTATCTAATCATCTATCTTCTATCTAGTCATCTATCATCTATCATCTATCTAATCATCTATCTAGTCATCTATCTAGTCATCTATCTAGTCATCTATCTAGTCATCTATCTAGTCATCTATCATCTATCTAGTCATCTATCTAGTCATCTATCATCTATCTAATCATCTATCTTCTATCTAGTCATCTATCATCTATCTTCTATCTAGTCATCTATCTAGTCATCTATCATCTATCTAGTCATCTATCATCTATCTAGTCATCTATCTTCTATCTAGTCATCTATCATCTATCTAGTCATCTATCATCTATCTAGTCATCTATCATCTATCTAGTCATCTATCTTCTATCTAGTCATCTATCTAGTCATCTATCTAATCATCTATCATCTATCTAGTCATCTATCTAGTCATCTATCATCTATCTAGTCATCTATCTAATCATATATCTAGTCATCTATCATCTATCTAGTCATCTATCTTCTATCTAGTCATCTATCTTCTATCTAGTCATCTATCATCTATCTAGTCATCTATCTAGTCATCTATCATATATCTAGTCATCTATCATCTATCTAGTCATCTATCATCTATCTAGTCATCTATCATATATCTAGTCATCTATCATATATCTAGTCATCTATCATATATCTAGTCATCTATCATATATCTAGTCATCTATCATATATCTAGTCATCTATCATATATCTAGTCATCTATCATATATCTAGTCATCTATCATATATCTAGTCATCTATCATATATCTAGTCATCTATCATATATCTAGTCATCTATCATATATCTAGTCATCTATCATATATCTAGTCATCTATCATATATCTAGTCATCTATCATCTATCTAATCATCTATCTTCTATCTAATCATCTATCTAATCATCTATCTAATCATCTATCTATCATCTATCTAGTCATCTATCTAGTCATCTATCATCTATCTAATCATCTATCTAGTCATCTATCTAGTCATCTATCATATATCTAGTCATCTATCTAGTCATCTATCTAGTCATCTATCATCTATCTAGTCATCTATCTAGTCATCTATCTAGTCATCTATCTAGTCATCTATCATATATCTAGTCATCTATCTAGTCATCTATCATATATCTAGTCATCTATCATCTATCTAGTCATCTATCTAGTCATCTATCTAGTCATCTATCATCTATCTAGTCATCTATCTTCTATCTAGTCATCTATCATATATCTAGTTATCTATCTAGTCATCTATCTAGTCATCTATCTAGTCATCTATCATATATCTAGTCATCTATCTAGTCATCTATCATCTATCTAGTCATCTATCTAGTCATCTATCATATATCTAGTCATCTATCTAGTCATCTATCATCTATCTAGTCATCTATCTAATCATCTATCTAGTCATCTATCTTCTATCTAATCATATATCTAGTCATCTATCTAGTCATCTATCATCTATCTAGTCATCTATCTTCTATCTAGTCATCTATCTAATCATCTATCTAGTCATCTATCTTCTATCTAATCATATATCTAGTCATCTATCTAGTCATCTATCATCTATCTAGTCATCTATCTTCTATCTAATCATATATCTAGTCATCTATCATCTATCTAGTCATCTATCATATATCTAGTCATCTATCTAGTCATCTATCTAGTCATCTATCTAGTCATCTATCATCTATCTAGTCATCTATCTAGTCATCTATCTAGTCATCTATCATCTATCTAGTCATCTATCATCTATCTAGTCATCTATCTAGTCATCCATCTAGTCATCTATCTAGTCATCTATCATCTATCTAGTCATCTATCATATATCTAGTCATCTATCTAGTCATCTATCTAGTCATCTATCTAGTCATCTATCTTCTATCTAGTCATCTATCTAGTCATCTATCTAGTCATCTATCATCTATCTAGTCATCTATCATCTATCTAGTCATCTATCTAGTCATCTATCATCTATCTAGTCATCTATCATCTATCTAGTCATCTATCTAGTCATCTATCTAGTCATCTATCTAGTCATCTATCATCTATCTAGTCATCTATCATCTATCTAGTCATCTATCTGGTCATCTATCTAGTCATCTATCATCTATCTAGTCAGCTATCTAGTCATCTATCATCTATCTAATCATCTATCATCTATCTAGTCAGCTATCATCTATCTAGTCATCTATCTAGTCATCTATCTAATCATCTATCATCTATCATCTATCTAGTCATCTATCATCTATCTAGTCATCTATCATCTATCTAGTCATCTATCATCTATCTAGTCATCTATCATCTATCTAGTCATCTATCTAGTCATCTATCTAGTCATCTATCATCTATCTAATCATCTATCTAATCATCTATCTAATCATCTATCTAGTCATCTATCATCTATCTAGTCATCTATCATCTATCTAGTCATCTATCATCTATCTAGTCATCTATCTAGTCATCTATCATCTATCTAATCATCTATCATCTATCTAGTCAGCTATCTAGTCATCTATCTAATCATCTATCATCTATCTAGTCAGCTATCTAGTCATCTATCATCTATCTAATCATCTATCATCTATCTAGTCAGCTATCTAGTCATCTATCATCTATCTAGTCATCTATCATCTATCTAGTCACCTATCTAGTCATCTATCATCTATCTAGTCATCTATCATCTATCTAGTCATCTATCATCTATCTAGTCATCTATCATCTATCTAGTCATCTATCATCTATCTAGTCATCTATCTAATCATCTATCTAGTCATCTATCTAGTCATCTATCTAGTCATCTATCTAGTCATCTATCTAGTCATCTATCTAGTCATCTATCTAGTCATCTATCATCTATCTAGTCATCTATCTAGTCATCTCATCTATCTAGTCATCTATCATCTATCTAGTCATCTATCTAGTCATCTATCATCTATCTAGTCATCTATCTAGTCATCTATCTAGTCATCTATCTAGTCATCTATCATCTATCTAGTCATCTATTATCTATCTAGTCATCTATCTAGTCATCTATCTAGTCATCTATCTAGTCATCTATCTAGTCATCTATCATCTATCTAGTCATCTATCATCTATCTAGTCATCTATCTAGTCATCTATCATCTATCTAGTCATCTATCTAGTCATCTATCTAGTCATCTATCTAGTCATCTATCTAGTCATCTATCATCTATCTAGTCATCTATCTAGTCATCTATCTAGTCATCTATCTAGTCATCTATCTAGTCATCTATCTAATCATCTATCTAATCATCTATCTAGTCATCTATCTAATCATCTATCTAATCATCTATCTAGTCATCTATCTAGTCATCTATCATCTATCTAATCATCTATCTAATCATCTATCATCTATCTAATCATCTATAAAGTCATCAATCTAGTCATCTATCATCTATCTAATCATCTATCATCTATCTAATCATCTATCTAGTCATCTATCATCTATCTAGTCATCTATCATCTATCTAATCATCTATCTAGTCATCTATCTAGTCATCTATCTAATCATCTATCTAGTCATCTATCATCTATCTAATCATCTATCTAATCATCTATCTAATCATCTATCTATCATCTATCTAGTCATCTATCTAATCATCTATCATCTATCTAGTCATCTATCTAATCATCTATCATCTATCTAGTCATCTATCTAATCATCTATCTAGTCATCTATCTAATCATCTATCTAATCATCTATCTAGTCATCTATCTAGTCATCTATCATCTATCTAATCATCTATCTAATCATCTATCATCTATCTAATCATCTATAAAGTCATCAATCTAGTCATCTATCATCTATCTAATCATCTATCATCTATCTAATCATCTATCTAGTCATCTATCATCTATCTAGTCATCTATCATCTATCATCTATCTAGTCATCTATCATCTATCTAGTCATCTATCATCTATCTAGTCATCTATCTAGTCATCTAGTCATCTATCTAGTCATCTATCTAGTCATCTATCTAGTCATCTATCTAGTCATCTATCTAATCATCTATCATCTATCTAGTCATCTATCTAATCATCTATCTAATCATCTATCATCTATCTAGTCATCTATCTAGTCATCTATCTAGTCATCTATCTAGTCATCTATCATCTATCTAATCATCTATCTAGTCATCTATCATCTATCTAATCATCTATCTAGTCATCTATCATCTATCTAGTCATCTATCTAATCATCTATCTAATCATCTATCATCTATCTAGTCATCTATCTAGTCATCTATCTAGTCATCTATCTAATCATCTATCATCTATCTAGTCATCTATCTAATCATCTATCTAATCATCTATCATCTATCTAGTCATCTATCTAGTCATCTATCTAGTCATCTATCTAGTCATCTATCATCTATCTAGTCATCTATCTAGTCATCTATCATCTATCTAATCATCTATCTAGTCATCTATCATCTATCTAGTCATCTATCATCTATCTAATCATCTATCTAGTCATCTATCTAATCATCTATCTAATCATCTATCTAGTCATCTATCTAATCATCTATCTAATCATCTATCTAGTCATCTATCTAGTCATCTATCTAATCATCTATCTAATCATCTATCTAGTCATCTATCTAATCATCTATCATCTATCTAGTCATCTATCATCTATCTAGTCATCTATCATCTATCTAGTCATCTATCATCTATCTAGTCATCTATCATCTATCTAGTCATCTATCATCTATCTAGTCATCTATCTAGTCATCTATCTAGTCATCTATCATCTATCTAATCATCTATCTAATCATCTATCTAATCATCTATCTAGTCATCTATCTAATCATCTATCTAATCATCTATCTAATCATCTATCTAGTCATCTATCATCTATCTAGTCATCTATCTAATCATCTATCTAGTCATCTATCATCTATCTAATCATCTATCATCTATCTAGTCATCTATCATCTATCTAGTCATCTATCATCTATCTAATCATCTATCTAGTCATCTATCATCTATCATCTATCTAGTCATCTATCATCTATCTAATCATCTATCATCTATCTAGTCATCTATCTAATCATCTATCATCTATCTAGTCATCTATCATCTATCTAGTCATCTATCATCTATCTAATCATCTATCATCTATCTAATCATCTATCATCTATCTAGTCATCTATCATCTATCTAGTCATCTATCATCTATCTAATCATCTATCATCTATCTAATCATCTATCATCTATCTAGTCATCTATCATCTATCATCTATCTAGTCATCTATCTAATCATCTATCATCTATCTAGTCATCTATCTAGTCATCTATCATCTATCTAGTCATCTATCTAGTCATCTATCATCTATCTAGTCATCTATCTAGTCATCTATCTAGTCATCTATCTAGTCATCTATCTAGTCATCTATCATCTATCTAGTCATCTATCATCTATCTAGTCATCTATCATCTATCATCTATCTAGTCATCTATCATCTATCTAGTCATCTATCATATATCTAGTCATCTATCTAGTCATCTATCATCTATCTAGTCATCTATCTAATCATCTATCTAGTCATCTATCATCTATCTAGTCATCTATCTAGTCATCTATCATCTATCTAGTCATCTATCTAGTCATCTATCATCTATCTAATCATCTATCTAGTCATCTATCATCTATCTAGTCATCTATCATCTATCTAATCATCTATCTAGTCATCTATCTAATCATCTATCTAGTCATCTATCTAGTCATCTATCTAATCATCTATCTAATCATCTATCTAGTCATCTATCTAATCATCTATCTAATCATCTATCTAGTCATCTATCTAGTCATCTATCTAATCATCTATCTAATCATCTATCTAGTCATCTATCTAATCATCTATCATCTATCTAGTCATCTATCATCTATCTAGTCATCTATCATCTATCTAATCATCTATCTAGTCATCTATCTAGTCATCTATCTAATCATCTATCTAGTCATCTATCTAGTCATCTATCTAGTCATCTATCTAGTCATCTATCTAATCATCTATCTAGTCATCTATCTAGTCATCTATCTAATCATCTATCTAATCATCTATCTAGTCATCTATCTAGTCATCTATCTAGTCATCTATCTAGTCATCTATCTAGTCATCTATCTAGTCATCTATCATCTATCTAGTCATCTATCTATCATCTATCATCTCATCTATCTAGTCATCTATCTAATCATCTATCTAGTCATCTCTATCTAATCATCTATCTAATCATCTATCTAGTCATCTATCTAGTCATCTATCTAGTCATCTATCTAGTCATCTATCTAATCATCTATCTAATCATCTATCTAGTCATCTATCTAATCATCTATCTAATCATCTATCTAGTCATCTATCTAGTCATCTATCATCTATCTAGTCATCTATCTAATCATCTATCTAGTCATCTATCATCTATCTAATCATCTATCATCTATCTAGTCATCTATCATCTATCTAGTCATCTATCATCTATCTAGTCATCTATCATCTATCTAATCATCTATCTAATCATCTATCTAATCATCTATCTAGTCATCTATCATCTATCTAATCATCTATCTAATCATCTATCTAGTCATCTATCATCTATCTAATCATCTATCTAATCATCTATCTAGTCATCTATCATCTATCTAATCATCTATCATCTATCTAGTCATCTATCTTCTATCTAGTCATCTATCATCTATCTAGTCATCTATCATCATCTATCTATCATCTATCTAGTCATCTATCATCTATCTAATCATCTATCTCATCTATCATCATCTATCTATCTAGTCATCTATCATCTATCTAGTCATCTATCTATCTATCTATCTAGTCATCTATCTAGTCATCTATCATCTATCTAATCATCTATCTAGTCATCTATCATCTATCTAGTCATCTATCATCTCTATCTAATCATCTATCTAGTCATCTATCTAGTCATCTATCTAGTCATCTATCTAGTCATCTATCTAATCATCTATCTATCATCTATCATCTATCTAGTCATCTATCTAGTCATCTATCTAGTCATCTATCTAGTCATCTATCTAGTCATCTATCTAATCTATCTATCTAGTCATCTATCTAGTCATCTATCATCTATCTAGTCATCTATCTAGTCATCTATCATCTATCTAGTCATCTATCTAGTCATCTATCATCTATCTAGTCATCTATCTAGTCATCTATCATCTATCTAGTCATCTATCTATCATCTATCTAGTCATCTATCATCTATCTAGTCATCTATCATCTATCTAGTCATCTATCTATCTATCTATCATCTATCTAGTCATCTATCATCATCTATCATCTATCTAGTCATCTATCATCTATCTAATCATCTATCATCTATCTATCATCTATCATCTATCTAATCATCTATCATCTATCTAATCATCTATCTATCTCTATCATCTATCATCTATCTAGTCATCTATCATCTATCTAGTCATCTATCTCTAATCATCTATCTAGTCATCTATCTCTATCTCATCTATCATCTATCTATCTAGTCATCTATCTATCATCTATCTAGTCATCTATCTAGTCATCTATCATCTATCTAATCTATCTATCTAGTCATCTATCTAGTCATCTATCATCTATCTAGTCATCTATCTAATCTAGTCATCTATCTAGTCATCTATCATCTATCTAGTCATCTATCATCTATCTAGTCATCTATCTAATCATCTATCTAGTCATCTATCTCTATCTATCATCTATCTAGTCATCTATCTAATCATCTATCTAGTCATCTATCTATCTAGTCATCTATCTAGTCATCTATCTAGTCATCTATCATCTATCTAATCATCTATCATCTATCTAGTCATCTATCTATCATCTATCTAGTCATCTATCTAATCATCTATCATCTATCTAATCATCTATCTATCTATCTATCATCTATCTATCATCTATCATCTATCTATCATCTATCTAGTCATCTATCTAGTCATCTATCATCTATCTAGTCATCTATCTAGTCATCTATCTAATCATCTATCTAATCATCTATCTAGTCATCTATCTAGTCATCTATCTAATCATCTATCTAATCATCTATCTAGTCATCTATCTAGTCATCTATCTAGTCATCTATCTAGTCATCTATCTAATCATCTATCTAATCATCTATCTAATCATCCCACTAACAGTCTGTCTGATCTTTTCTCCAGCTCTCAGCAGAACACCTTGTTAAGGAATCAGTCTCTACTATCATACTAACCCTGACTTCTCTGGTCTGCTCAGAACACTGTGTGTGTGTACAGTATAATGTGTGTACATTCACTGATCCCATGTTAACATGTGTGTGTGTGGGTAGAACGGGACTCCCCCCCTCCTGATTGCAGCAGGCTGTGGGAACATTCAGATCATCGATGTGCTGATGGGGAAAGGAGCTGAGATACAGGCCCACGACAAGGTACACACACTACCACGACAAGGTACACACACTACCACGACAAGGTACACACACTACCACGACAAGGTACACACACACACTACCAAGACAAGGTACACACACACGCTACCACAACAAGGTACACACACACCACCACAACAAGGTACACACACTACACGACAAGGTACACACACTACCACGACAAGGTACACACACTACCAAGACAAGGTACACACACACACGACCAAGACAAGGTACACACACACACTACCACGACAAGGTACACACACACTACCACGACAAGGTACACACACACTACCACGACAAGGTACACACACACACACTACCACGACAAGGTACACACACATTACCACGACAAGGTACACACACACACTACCACGGCAAGGTACACACACACTACCACGACAAGGTACACACACACACTACCACGACAAGGTACACACACACTACCACGACAAGGTACACACACTACACGACAAGGTACACACACTACCACGACAAGGTACACACACTACCACGACAAGGTACACACACACTACCACGACAAGGTACACACACTACCACGACAAGGCACACACACTACCACGACAAGGCACACACACTACCACGACAAGGCACACACACTACCACGACAAGGTACAAGGTACACACACACACTACCACGACAAGGTACACACACTACCACGACAAGGCACACACACTACCACGACAAGGTACACACACCACCAAGACAAGGTACACACACACACTACCACGACAAGGTACACACACACACTACCACGACAAGGCACACACACTACCACGACAAGGCACACACACTACCACGACAAGGTACACACACCACCAAGACAAGGTACACACACACACGACCAAGACAAGGTACACACACACACTACCACGACAAGGTACACACACATTACCACGACAAGGTACACACACACTACCACGACAAGGTACACACACACACTACCACGACAAGGCACACACACACTACCACGACAAGGTACACACACACTACCACGACAAGGAACACACACACACACTACCACGACAAGGTACACACACATTACCACGACAAGGTACACACACACACTACCACGACAAGGTACACACACACTACCACGACAAGGTACACACACACACTACCACGACAAGGTACACACACACTACCACGACAAGGTACACACACTACCACGACAAGGTACACACACTACCACGACAAGGTACACACACTACCACGACAAGGCACACACACTACCACGACAAGGCACACACACTACCACGACAAGGCACACACACACACACTACCACGACAAGGTACACACACTACCACGACAAGGCACACACACTACCACGACAAGGTACACACACCACCAAGACAAGGTACACACACACACACTACCACGACAAGGTACACACACACACACTACCACGACAAGGTACACACACACACACTACCACGACAAGGTACACACACACACACTACCACGACAAGGTACACACACACTACCATGACAAGGTACACACACATTACCAAGACAAGGTACACACACACTACCACGACAAGGTACACACACACTACCATGACAAGGTACACACACACTACCATGACAAGGTACACACACACTACCACGACAAGGTACACACACACTACCAAGACAAGGTACACACACACACACACACACACTACCACGACAAGGTACACACACACACACTACCACGACAAGGTACACACACACTACCATGACAAGGTACACACACACTACCAAGACAAGGTACACACACACACACACACACACACACTACCACGACAAGGTACACACACACACACACTACCACGACAAGGTACACACACACTACCATGACAAGGTACACACACATTACCAAGAGAAGGTACACACACACACTACCACGACAAGGTACACACACACACTACCACGACAAGGTACACACACACTACCACGACAAGGTACACACACACTACCACGACAAGGTACACACACACTACCAAGACAAGGTACACACACACACTACCACGACAAGGTACACACACACACTACCACGACAAGGTACACACACACACTACCACGACAAGGTACACACACACACTACCACGACAAGGTACACACACACTACCAAGACAAGGTACACACACACACACTACCACGACAAGGTACACACACTACACGACATGCCCACATTTTTTGTCCATTAAAAAGAAAAAGCCGTTTCTCAGACTGGCCGATAAAAATAAAAGATTAAGACGGGCAAAAGAACACAGACACCGGACAGAGGAACTCTGTCTAGAAGGCCAGCATCCTGGAGTCGCCTCTTCACTCTTGACGTTGAGACTGGACAGAGGAACTCTGCCTAGAAGGCCAGCATCCTGGAGTCGCCTCTTCACTATTGACGTTGAGACTGGACAGAGGAACTCTGTCTAGAAGGCCAGCATCCTGGAGTCGCCTCTTCACTATTGACGTTGAGACTGGACAGAGGAACTCTGCCTAGAAGGCCAGCATCCTGGAGTCGCCTCTTCACTATTGACGTTGAGACTGGACATAGGAACTCTGTCTAGAAGGCCAGCATCCTGGAGTCGCCTCTTCACTCTTGACGTTGAGACTGGACAGAGGAACTCTGCCTAGAAGGCCAGCATCCTGGAGTCGCCTCTTCACTATTGACGTTGAGACTGGACAGAGGAACTCTGTCTAGAAGGCCAGCATCCTGGAGTCGCCTCTTCACTATTGACGTTGAGACTGGACAGAGGAACTCTGCCTAGAAGGCCAGCATCCTGGAGTCGCCTCTTCACTCTTGACGTTGAGACTGGACAGAGGAACTCTGTCTAGAAGGCCAGCATCCTGGAGTCGCCTCTTCACTCTTGACGTTGAGACTGGACAGAGGAACTCTGTCTAGAAGGCCAGCATCCTGGAGTCGCCTCTTCACTCTTGACGTTGAGACTGGACAGAGGAACTCTGCCTAGAAGGCCAGCATCCTGGAGTCGCCTCTTCACTATTGACGTTGAGACTGGACAGAGGAACTCTGCCTAGAAGGCCAGCATCCTGGAGTCGCCTCTTCACTGTTGACGTTGAGACTGGACATAGGAACTCTGCCTAGAAGGCCAGCATCCTGGAGTCGCCTCTTTACTTTTGACGTTGAGACTGGTGTTTTGTGGGTACTATTTAATGATGCTGCCAGTTGAGGACTTGTGAGGCGTCTGTTTCTCAAACTAGACACTCTAATGTACTTGTCCTCTCCCTCGGTTGTGCGCCGGGGTCTCCCACTTCTCTTTCTATCCTGGTTAGGACCAGTTTGCGCTGTTCTGTGAAGGGAGTAGTACACAGTGTTGTACAAGATCTTCAGTTTCTTGCCAATTTATTGCATGTAATAGCCTTCATTTCTCAGAACAAGAATAGACTGACGAATTTCAGAAGAAAGTTCTTTGTTTCTGCCCATGTTGAGCCTGTACTTGAACCCACAAATGCTGATGCTCCAGATACTTAACTAGTCTAAAGAAGGCCCGTTTTATTGCTTCTTTAATCAGAACAACAGTT
Source organism: Oncorhynchus tshawytscha (assembly GCF_018296145.1). NCBI lineage: Eukaryota > Metazoa > Chordata > Actinopteri > Salmoniformes > Salmonidae > Oncorhynchus > Oncorhynchus tshawytscha. The sequence continues at coordinate 1,258,650 of NC_056440.1, read as the reverse complement.
TTCAGCTGTGCTAACATAATTGCAAAAGGGTTCTCTAATGATCAATTAGCCTTTTAAAATGATCAACTTGGATTAGCTAACACAACGTGTCATTGCAACACAGGAGTGATGGTTGCTGATAATGGGCCTCTGTACGCCTGTGTAGATATTCCATAAAGAATCAGCCGTTTCCAGCTACAATAGTCATTTACAACATTAACAATGTCTACACTGTATTTCTGATCAATTTGATGCTATTTTAATGGACAAAAATGTTTCTTTAAAAAACAAGGATATTTCTAATTGACCCCAAACTTTTGAACGGTAGAAATTGTTGTTCATAGAAATTCAAACTGTTTTTGGCTTTCTTTGATTAAATGTGAGGGAGTGTTTTGAGAGGTGGAGAATATTTGAAGGCTTGTTGTTAAACCAGCCATCTAGCTGGAGGGGATGAGGTGAGGTGGGGTGAGGTGGGATGAGGTGGGATGGGGTGAGGTGGGATGGGGTGAGGTGGGATGGGGTGAGGTGGGGTGGGATGGGGTGAGGTGAGGTGGGGTGAGGTGTGATGAGGTGGGATGAGGTGAGGTGGGATGAGGTGTGATGAGGTGGGATGAGGTGTGATGAGGTGTGGTGAGGTGTGATGAGGTGTGATGAGGTGTGATGAGGTGGGGTGAGGTGGGGTGAGGTGTGATGAGGTGAGGTGGGATGAGGTGGGATGAGGTGGGATGAGGTGGGATGAGGTGTGAGTAACAGACACACTACAGCCCATTCTAATGTAGCTTAAGTAATCGCATGTTGCCCATTTAAACCATTCGTGCTGCACATCCCAGTGTCTGACTGTACCCATTGAACCTCAGAGTGGAGCGAACGCCATCTACTACGCAGGGAGACATGGACACGTGGAGACCCTCAGGTTCCTGCATGAAAAGACCTGCCCTCTGGATGTCCAAGATAAGGTGATCCCCCACACTCACCCCAGGCCCTGAATACCACGATCACAACACACTTCACACTTCCATGACCGTCAGTCCATCAGGCCCCTCGAGCGGCTCACGCCCCTTCCTCCCCACACACTATGGCTGTGACGGTCATGGAGGTTTGGGGGACGGTAAATTGGCCATGAATAGAATGATTTTCCCATTCAAGTCAGTGATGTCATAATGGGTGGACTGGCAACCGTTGCGAGGAGCAAAGCAGATAGTAAAAGCAGGAAGTAAAAGCAGGAAGTGTGCCCATCAATATGAGCTGTGATTTGTTGTCAGCTTATCTGACTTTGCAAAAAATGCTTTGAATTGCATGAGCCACATTAGTTAACATAATTTGAATAACATTCTACGTTACCAAGGAAGTAATTGCATCACAATACCAGGCAGCCATTGCGAGTTTACCAGTCAAATTGTCACACGAAAGCCTGGCCATCTAGTCTACAATCAGTTGTTTGTTCAGTAAAATATATATTTTTAAATAATACGGTGTTAATGTTTATTTTCATGACAGTCTTCGTCCATGACGGTCGGTTACACGCTTATACAATAGTACGACAGTCCTAACACACTACCTTTAGGCAGGAGGCTCAGTCATCAGAGTTCAATCATTCCTGGATTTATCTGCTTTATTTGCTGTTGCCATGGAGACTGTGCTAGAGACGCTTCACTCCCCCTGATGGAGATGCGTCACTCCTCCTTTCTCAGTGCCTCTCCACCTCTCTAGATCACTACGCCGACCGACTGGCCAGGATGGCATCAGCTGATACACTGGTGTTTTGCGTCACAGAACGCTTCAATGGAAATAAAATATTGTTTGACCACAGAGTGGGTGTGGGTGTGGGTGTGGGTGTGGGTGTGGGTGTGGGTGTGGGTGTGCCTAGATGTTTATACTTCAGAAGGACTGTGTTTGTGTGTGTTGTGCCATGACACCCAACATTTAAATTGTTCTGTCATGGCTTCTGGAGTTAGAAGTAGAGCAGATGAGCCAGAAACATTATTTTGTTGAAATATAATTTGTTCTCTGAGAAATTAAGCGAAATGATTGCACCCAAAATGTCAATTTTAATTTATATAGTACCTAACATCTGTTTTGGACCAAACTTTTTTCTAACAATGAGTAAGACATAAGGAATACAAATAAGTGGTCAAAAGTCATCCAGGCACCCCCCCACAACAATCCACCCCAACAACCAAAACATTAAACACCTTCCTAATATTTAGTTACTCTCCCTATTCCCCACAGAACAGCCTCAATTCATCAGGTCATGGACTCTACAAGGTGTCCAAAGCGTTCCCCAGGGATGCTGGCCCATGTTGTCTCTACAAGGTGTCCAAAGCATTCCACAGGGATGCTGGCCCATGTTGTCTCTACAAGGTGTCCAAAGCGTTCCACAGGGATGCTGGCCCATGTTGTCTCTACAAGGTGTCCAAAGCGTTCCACAGGGATGCTGGCCCATGTTGTCTCTACAAGGTGTCCAAAGCGTTCCACAGGGATGCTGGCCCATGTTGTCTTTACAAGGTGTCCAAAGCGTTCCACAGGGATGCTGGCCCATGTTGACTCTACAAGGTGTCCAAAGCGTTCCACAGGGATGCTGGCCCATGTTGTCTCTACAAGGTGTCCAAAGCATTCCACAGGGATGCTGGCCCATGTTGTCTCTACAAGGTGTCCAAAGCGTTCCATAGGGATGCTGGCCCATGTTGTCTCTACAAGGTGTCCAAAGCGTTCCACAGGGATGCTGGCCCATGTTGACTCTACAAGGTGTCCAAAGCGTTCCACAGGGATGCTGGCCCATGTTGTCTCTACAAGGTGTCCAAAGCATTCCACAGGGATGCTGGCCCATGTTGTCTCTACAAGGTGTCCAAAGCGTTCCATAGGGATGCTGGCCCATGTTGTCTCTACAAGGTGTCCAAAGCATTCCACAGGGATGCTGGTCCATGTTGACTCCAACGCTTCCCACAGTTGTGTCAAGTTGTCTGGATGTCCTTTGTATGGTGGACCATTCTTGATACACACAGGAAACTGTTGAGTATGACCTTTGGATTCCAATGTCTAACTCACTGTTACTAAAAATGTTGGTTCAAATCGGATGTTAGGTACTATATTTATTACATATTATATGAATCTTATAAAGTAAAAAGGGCAGTTTGAATGCAATCCATTAGCTTAATTTAAAGAAATCTAAATATATTTAAACAAAATAATGTTGCAGGAATTCTTATCTGTTTCTAACAACAGAAATGATTTCAGAACGATCTGACATGGTGGGTGTCGATCCTTTCTGGTGCTTTTTGGAGGAGTAACGACCCGTGTTGATGCTGTGTTGCTGTTACAGAGTGGAGAGACAGCCCTCCACGTGGCAGCTCGCTATGGCAATGTGGATGTGGTCCAATACCTGTGTAGTATCCATGCCAACCCAGACCTCTCAGACAGGGTACGTGTACACGCACCACACACACACACAGACCAGTCAGAGCGTACGTTCTGAGTTTGAACTGAATACTGTACTGTTTCATTCTTGATTCACAAGTTAAACGTTTGAGCGTGAAAAAGCCAGCAGCATTGCAGTTCCTGACATTCACCGGTGCGCCTGGCACCTACTACCCCGTTCTGAGACGACAGTTTGTCTTATCCATTCACCCTCTGAATGACACGCATAATAAATCCATGTCTCAGTTGTCTCAAGGCTTAAAAATCCTTCTTTAACCTCCTCTTCATCTACACGTCAATAAGGGATCCTACCTGGATTCACCTGGTCAGTGTCATAGAAAGAGTAGATGTTCCTAATGTTTTGTTCAGAGTGTACTTTAGCAAGTAAATGAGACAAGTGCATAAGGTATGTCACGTGTTAACCTGATGAGGTACGTCACGTGTTAACCTGATGAGGTACGTCACGTGTTAACCTGATGAGGTACGTCACGTGTTAACCTGATGAGGTACGTCACATGTTAACCTGATGAGGTACGTCACGTGTTAACCTGATGAGGTACGTCACGTGTTAACCTGATGAGGTACGCCACGTGTTAACCTGATGAGGTACGTCACGTGTTAACCTGATGAGGTACGTCACGTGTTAACCTGATGAGGTACGTCACGTGTTAACCTGATGAGGTACGTCACGTGTTAACCTGATGAGGTACGTCACGTGTTAACCTGATGAGGTACAGTGCATTCGGAAAGTATTCACACCCCTTGACTTTTTCCACATTTTGTTACGTTACAGCCTTGTTCTAAAAGTGATCAAATAAATTTTAAAAATCCTTATCAGTCTACACACAATACCCCATAATGACAAAGCAAAAACAGGTTTTTACATAAGTATTCAGACCCTTTGCTATGAAACTCGAAATTGAGCCCAGGTGCATCCTGTTTCCATTGATCATCCTTGAGATGTTTCTACAACTTGATTGGAGTCCACCTGTGGTAAATTCAATTGATTGGACATGATTTGGAAAGGCACACAAATCTGGGGAAGGCTACCAAAACATTTCTGCAGCATTGAAGGTCCCCAAGAACACAGTGGCCTCCATCATTCTTAAATGGAAGAAGTTTGGAACCACCAAGACTCTTCCTAGAGCTGGTCACTCTGCCAAACAATCGGGGAGAAGGGCCTTGGTCAGGGAGGTGACCAAGAACCTGATGGTCACTCTGACAGCTCCCGAGTTCCTCTGTGGAAATGGGAGAACCTTCCAGAAGGACAACCATCTCTGCAACACTTCACCAATCAGACCTTTATGGTACAGCGGCCAGACTTAAGCCACTCCTCAGTAAAAGGCACTGCTTTGAGTTTGCCAAAAGGCACCTAAAGGACTCTCAGACCATGAGAAACAAGATTCTCTGGTCTGATGAAACCAAGATTGAACTCTTTAGCCTGAATGTCAAGTGTGAAGTCTGGAGGACACCTGGCGCAATCCTTACAGTGAAGCATGGTGGTGGCAGCATCAGTCTGTGGGGATGTTTTTCAGCAGCAGGGACTGGGAGACTAGTCAGGATCGCGGGGAAAGATGAACGGAGCAAAGTACAGAGAGATCCTTGATGAAAACCTGCTCCAGAGTGCTCAGGACCTCAGACTGGGTTGAAGGTTCACCTTCCAACAGGACAACAACCCTAAGCACACAGCCAAGACAACACAAGAGTGGCTTCGGGACAGGAGGGATAGCAGCGTTGTTCTGTACCAACCGTTAGATCAGGAGGGACAGCAGCGTTGTTCTGTACCAACCATTAGATCAGGAGGGACAGCAGCGTTGTTCTGTACCAACCTTTAGATCAGGAGGGACAGCAGCGTTGTTCTGTACCAACCTTTAGATCAGGGACAGCAGCGTTGTTCTGTACCAACCGTTAGATCAGGGACAGCAGCGTTGTTCTGTACCAACCGTTAGGTCAGGGACAGCAGCGTTGTTCTGTACCAACCGTTAGATCAGGGACAGCAGCGTTGTTCTGTACCAACCGTTAGATCAGGGACAGCAGCGTTGTTCTGTACCAACCGTTAGATCAGGAGGAACAGCAGCGTTGTTCTGTACCAACCTTTAGATCAGGAGGAACAGCAGCGTTGTTCTGTACCAACCTTTAGATCAGGAGGGACAGCAGCGTTGTTCTGTACCAACTGTTAGATCAGGAGGGACAGCAGCGTTGTTCTGTACCAACTGTTAGATCAGGAGGGACAGCAGCGTTGTTCTGTACCAACCATTAGATCAGGAGGGACAGCAGCGTTGTTCTGTACCAACTGTTAGATCAGGAGGGACAGCAGCGTTGTTCTGTACCAACCTTTAGATCAGGAGGGACAGCAGCGTTGTTCTGTACCAACCGTCAGGAGGAACAGCAGCGTTGTTCTGTACCAACCTTTAGATCAGGAGGGACAGCAGCGTTGTTCTGTACCAACCATTAGATCAGGAGGGACAGCAGCGTTGTTCTGTACCAACCATTAGATCAGGAGGGACAGCAGCGTTGTTCTGTACCAACCATTAGATCAGGAGGGACAGCAGCGTTGTTCTGTACCAACCATTAGATCAGGAGGGACAGCAGCGTTGTTCTGTACCAACCATTAGATCAGGAGGGACAGCAGCGTTAGAAAAGCCCGGACAGTTTTTCAAAGCTTAAGGTAGTGATTAGGATAGTTTTGTGATCATTTTGATTCCACTGGAAGTGAAAAGCAGTTAAGGCCCAAACAGACTGGTCCCAGGCTACTTCAGCTAGATTAGGAGCTGCCATGTGGGTATCCCTATAACCGCCCCCCCCACCCCCTCCTCTCCTCATCAGGAGCAGGAGACACCGCTCCACTGTGCGTCGTGGCATGGCTACTCCTCGGTGGCCAGGACACTATGCCAGGCGGGGTGCCAGGTTAATGCCAAGAACAGGGAGGGAGAGAGCCCCCTCCTCACCGCCTCTGCCAGGGGGTTCGCTGATATAGTAGAGTGTCTGATAGAACATGGTGCTGACCTCAACTCTACTGACAAGGTAATGCTGTGGCTATGCTGTGGCTATGCTGTGACTATATTACTATACTACTACTATGATATTTCTACACTATTACCCCATTACTATACTACTACTATGATATTACTATACTATTACTCTATTACTATACTATTACTATACTAATACTCTGACATTACTATGATATTACTATACTATTACTCTGATATTGCTATACTATTACTATTATATTACTATACTATACTATTATACCACGATACTATTACTATGACATTACTATACTGTTACTATATTACTATGACATTACTATACTCTTACTATGATATTACTATACTATAACTATGACATTACTATTACTATATTACTATACTCTTACTATGATATTACTAGTACTATATTACTATGATATTACTATACTATTACTATTACTATATTGCTATGACATTACTATACTATTACTATGATATTACTATGATATTACTATAATATTACTACTATAATATTACTATACTATTACTATGATATTACTATGATATTACTATACTATTACTATATTACTATACTCTTGCTATGATATTACTAGTACTATATTACTATGATATTACTATACTATTACTATATTACTATGATATTACTATACTATTACTACTATAATATTACTATACTATTACTATGATATTACTATGATATTACTATACTATTACTATATTACTATACTATTACTATGATATTACTAAATTGCCATGATATTACTATACTATTACTATATTACTATACTATGATATTACTATGATACGACTATATTACTATGATATTACTATACTATGATATGACTATTACTATGATATGACTATCACTATGATATTACTATACTATTACTATGATATTACTATGATATGACTATTACTATGATATTACTATACTATTACTATGATATTACTATGATATGACTATATTACTATGATATTACTATACTATGATATGACTATATTACTATGATATGACTATATTACTATGATATTACTATACTATCACTATGATATTACTATACTATTACTATATGACTATTACTATGATATTACTATACTATTACTATGATATTACTATGATATGACTATATTACTATGATATTACTATACTATGATATGACTATATTACTATGATATGACTATCACTATGATATTACTATACTATTACTATGATATTACTATGATATGACTTACTATGATATTACTATATTATTACTATGATATGACTATTACTATGATATGACTGGAATATTCCTGGGATATAGTATTACTATACTATTACTATGAAAGTACTATGATATGACTATATTACTATGATATTACTATACTATGACTATCACTATGATATTACTATGATATTACTATGATATGACTATTACTATGATATTACTATACTATTACTATGATATGACTATTACTATGGTATTACTATGATATGACTGGAATATTCCTGGGATATAGTATTACTATACTATTACTATGAAAGTACTATGATATGACTATTACTATGATATTACTATGATATGACTATGATATCACTATATTACTATGATATTACTATGATATGACTATATTACTATGATATGACTATATTACTATGATATGACTATCCTATGACTATGATATTACTATGATATGACTATATTACTATGATATTAGTATGATATTACTATGATATGACTGTGATATTCCTGGGATATAGTATTACTAGTACTGGTAGAGATTTATGACATGGGGCCGTGTGTTCAGGACAGCCACATAGCGCTCCACCTGGCTGTGAGGAGGTGCCAACTGGAGGTGGTCAGATGTTTGCTCCGTCACCCTTGCCCCGTCGACCATCAGGATCGCCACGGCAACACGCCGCTGCACATCGCCTGTAAGGACGGCAACTTGCCCGTTGTCACGACACTGTGTGCTGCCAAGGCAACCCTCGACCTTCCCAACAAGGTAGAGATACTATATGTCATTAATCAATTGACCAGACTACCCAGCAAGGTAGAGATACTATATGTCATTAATCAATTGACCAGACTACCCAGCAAGGTAGAGATACTATATGTCATTAATCAATTGACCAGACTACCCAGCAAGGTAGAGATACTATATGTCATTAATCAATTGACCAGACTACCCAGCAAGGTAGAGATACTATATGTCATTAATCAATTGACCAGACTACCCAGCAAGGTAGAGATACTATATGTCATTAATCAATTGACCAGACTACCCAGCAAGGTAGAGATACTATATGTCATTAATCAATTGACCAGACTACCCAGCAAGGTAGAGATGCTATATGTCATTAATCAATTGACCAGACTACCCAGCAAGGTAGAGATACTATATGTCATTAATCAATTGACCAGACTACCCAGCAAGGTAGAGATACTATATGTCATTAATCAATTGACCAGACTACCCAGCAAGGTAGAGATACTATATGTCATTAATCAATTGACCAGACTACCCAGCAAGGTAGAGATACTATATGTCATTAATCAATTGACCAGACTACCCAGCAAGGTAGAGATACTATATGTCATTAATCAATTGACCAGACTACCCAGCAAGGTAGAGATACTATATGTCATTAATCAATTGACCAGACTACCCAGCAAGGTAGAGATACTATATGTCATTAATCAATTGACCAGACTACCCAGCAAGGTAGAGATACTATATGTCATTAATCAATTGACCAGACTACCCAGCAAAGTAGAGATACTATATGTCATTAATCAATTGACCAGACTACCCAGCAAGGTAGAGATACTATATGTCATTAATCAATTGACCAGACTACCCAGCAAGGTAGAGATACTATATGTCATTAATCAATTGACCAGACTACCCAGCAAGGTAGAGATACTATATGTCATTAATCAATTGACCAGACTACCCAGCAAGGTAGAGATACTATATGTCATTAATCAATTGACCAGACTACCCAGCAAGGTAGAGATACTATATGTCATTAATCAATTGACCAGACTACCCAGCAAGGTAGAGATACTATATGTCATTAATCAATTGACCAGACTACCCAGCAAGGTAGAGATACTATATGTCATTAATCAATTGACCAGACTACCCAGCAAGGTAGAGATACTATATGTCATTAATCAATTGACCAGACTACCCAGCAAGGTAGAGATACTATATGTCATTAATCAATTGACCAGACTACCCAGCAAGGTAGAGATGCTATATGTCATTAATCAATTGACCAGACTACCCAGCAAGATATCTATTATTATCAGTCCCTCAATCTGCCAATCAATTCATCAGTCAATCAATCAACAGCATTACTTCCCATTAACAACATGACAGACTTCAGACTCAAGGCTTCATATCTCTCTCTGCTAAACAGGACTCGAATATAATCCCATTATAACTCATCTTCTGGTTCTGGTACCAGCGTTGTGATATTCATGTATTCTGAGACTGGATTGAAGCCATTTCTGTTTTTGTGTAGATCTTTACCCCCCTAAAGGATTGTGGGAGGTGATGTGTGTCTGAAAGCCTGAGCGTCTTGTATTTATTCATTTTGAGATCTGCCGTAAAATATTATTGGTTTAAGCTCATTGGAGGCGACAGGTCTGTTTGTCACGTAGAGGGAAATTATTCTAGTTGAATTGAAAAGTCTGGTCTGATTTTCCTCTTGAATTAATGTAAACACGACGGTGATGCGTGCTATTGGTTAAGTCCTGTCTGTGTGATGCGTGCTATTGGTTAAGCGTGCATGTCTGTGTGATGCATGCTATTGGTTAAGTCCTGTCTGTGTGGTGCGTGCTATTGGTTAAGTCCTGTCTGTGTGGTGCGTGCTATTGGTTAAGTCCTGTCTGTGTGGTGCGTGCTATTGGTTAAGTCCTGTCTGTGTGGTGCGTGCTATTGGTTAAGTCCTGTCTGTGTGATGCGTGCTATTGGTTAAGTCCTGTCTGTGTGATGCGTGCTATTGGTTAAGTCCTGTCTGTGTGGTGCGTGCTATTGTCCTGTCTGTGTGGTGCGTGCTATTGGTTAAGTCCTGTCTGTGTGGTGCGTGCTATTGGTTAAGTCCTGTCTGTGTGATGCGTGCTATTGGTTAAGTCCTGTCTGTGTGATGCGTGCTATTGGTTAAGTCCTGTCTGTGTGGTGCGTGCTATTGGTTAAGTCCTGTCTGTGTGATGCGTGCTATTGGTTAAGTCCTGTCTGTGTGATGCGTGCTATTGGTTAAGTCCTGTCTGTGTGGTGCGTGCTATTGGTTAAGTCCTGTCTGTGTGATGCGTGCTATTGGTTAAGTCCTGTCTGTGTGATGCGTGCTATTGGTTAAGTCCTGTCTGTGTGGTGCGTGCTATTGGTTAAGTCCTGTCTGTGTGATGCGTGCTATTGGTTAAGTCCTGTCTGTGTGGTGCGTGCTATTGGTTAAGTCCTGTCTGTGTGATGCGTGCTATTGGTTAAGTCCTGTCTGTGTGATGCGTGCTATTGGTTAAGTCCTGTCTGTGTGATGGTTCTCGTTAGGAGGCATCCATCAGACTGGGTTAATAATTAGTTGAATCAGTCAGATGAAGTCTGGTTTCTGCTGTTGAACTTCTTTTGCTTTCCTCCTTACGTTACACTTCACTAACTGCACCAATGTAACGCTCTGATGACCTCTAACCTCTGTCTCTCTCCAGGATGGCAGGACACCTCTCCACATGGCAGCTATCAACGGTCTTCTAGAGATAGTCTAACCCCGGACCTCTAACCCCTGACCTCTAACCTCTGTCTCTCTCCAGTATGGCAGGACACCTCTCCACATGGCAGCTATCAACAGTCTTCTAGAGGTAGTCAGACACCTGACCTCTAACCTCTAACCCCTGTCTCTCTCCAGTATGGCAGGACACCTCACCACATGGCAGCTATCAACGGTCTTCTAGAGGTAGTCTAACCCCGGACCTCTAACCCCTGACCTCTAAGCTCTGTCTCTCTCCAGTATGGCAGGACACCTCTCCACATGGCAGCTATCAACGGTCTTCTAGAGGTAGTCTAACCCCGGACCTCTAACCCTGACCTCTAAGCTCTGTCTCTCTCCAGTATGGCAGGACACCTCTCCACATGGCAGGTATCAACGGTCTTCAAGAGGTAGTCAGACACCTGACCTCTGACCTCTAACCCCTGTCTCTCTCCAGTATGGCAGGACACCTCTCCACATGGCAGCTATCAACGGTCTTCTAGAGGTAGTCAGACACCTGACCTCTAACCCCTGACCTCTAACCTCTGTCTCTCTCCAGTATGGCAGGACACCTCTCCACATGGCAGCTATCAACGGTCTTCTAGAGGTAGTCAGACACCTGACCTCTGACCTCTAACCCCTGTCTCTCTCCAGTATGGCAGGACACCTCTCCACATGGCAGCTATCAACGGTCTTCTAGAGGTAGTCAGACACCTGACCTCTAAGCTCTGACCTCTAACTCCTGACCTCTAACCTCTGTCTCTCTCCAGTATGGCAGGACACCTCTGCACATGGCAGCTATCAACGGTCTTCTAGAGGTAGTCAGACACCTGACCTCTAAGCTCTGACCTCTAACCCCTGACCTCTAACCTCTGTCTCTCTCCAGTATGGCAGGACCCCTCTCCACATGGCAGCTATCAACGGTCTTCTAGAGGTAGTCAGACACCTGACCTCTAACCCCTGTCTCTCTCCAGTATGGCAGGACACCTCTCCACATGGCAGCTATCAACGGTCTTCTAGAGGTAGTCTAAGCTCTGACCTCTAACCCCTGACCTCTAACCTCTGTCTCTCTCCAGTATGGCAGGACACCTCTCCACATGGCAGCGATCAACAGTCTTCTAGAGGTAGTCAGACACCTGACCTCTAAGCTCTGACCTCTAACCCCTGATCTCTAACCTCTGTCTCTCTCCAGTATGGCAGGACACCTCTCCACATGGCAGCTATCAACGGTCTTCTAGAGGTAGTCAGACACCTGACCTCTAACCTCTAACCCCTGTCTCTCTCCAGTATGGCAGGACACCTCTCCACATGGCAGCTATCAACGGTCTTCTAGAGGTAGTCAGACACCTGACCTCTAAGCTCTGACCTCTAACCCCTGACCTCTAACCTCTGTCTCTCTCCAGTATGGCAGGACACCTCTCCACATGGCAGTTATCAACGGTCTTCTAGAGGTAGTCAGACACCTGACCTCTGACCTCTAACCCCTGTCTCTCTCCAGTATGGCAGGACACCTCTCCACATGGCAGCTATCAACGGTCTTCTAGAGGTAGTCAGACACCTGTGTGTAGCTGGGGCCAATACAGACGTCGTCACCAATGTAAGATATTTAAGCAATAAGGCCCGGGGGGGGGTGTGGCATATGGCCAATATATCACGGCTAAGTGCTATTATTAGGCACGACGCAACGCGGAGTGTCTGGATAAGCCTTTAGTCATGATATGTTGGCCATGTACCACGAACTCCCGAGGTGCCTTATTGCTGTTATAAACTGGTTACCAACGTAGTAAACTGGAATGCTGTGTCATACCCGTGGTATACGGTCTGGCATTCCACGGCTGTCAGCCAATCAGGGCTCGAACCACCAAGTTTATATTAACCTTGATTTGTTTCTGTGACAATTGAAGGTACCAACACATATCTCTGTGGAACTCCACATTACATTCATACAGCACCTTTCACAGAGTCTCAAATCAAAAACTAAAATGGAAACTAGTGGGTTGATCTGGAACTCATCCCTACTGTACAGTTACATCTATACAGTTACATCCCTACTATACAGTTACATCCCTACTATACAGTTACATCCCTACTATACAGTTACATCCCTACTATACAGTTACATCCCTACTATACAGTTACATCCCTACTATACAGTTACATCCCTACTATACAGTTACATCCCTACTATATAGTTACATCCCTACTATACAGTTACATCCCTACTATATAGTTACATCCCTACTATACAGTTACATCCCTACTATATAGTTACATCCCTACTATACAGTTACATCCCTACTATACAGTTACATACCTACTATACAGTTACATCCCTACTATATAGTTACATCCCTACTGTACAGTTACATCTATACAGTTACATCACTACTATATAGTTAAGTCCCTACTGTACAGTTACATCCCTACTATATAGTTACATCCCTACTGTACAGTTACATCCCTACTATATAGTTACATCCCTACTGTACAGTTACATCCCTACTATACAGTTACATCTGTACAGTTACATCCCTACTGTACAGTTACATCCCTACTATATAGTTACATTCCTACTGTACAGTTACATCCCTACTATATAGTTACATCCCTACTGTACAGTTACATCCCTACTATACAGTTACATCCCTACTGTACAGTTACATCCCTACTATACAGTTACATCCCTACTGTACAGTTACATCCCTACTATACAGTTACATCCCTACTGTACAGTTACATCCCTACTATACAGTTACATCCCTACTGTACAGTTACATCCCTACTATACAGTTACATCCCTACTATACAGTTACATCCCTACTATACAGTTACATCCCCACTATACAGTTACATCCCTACTGTACAGTTACATCCCTACTGTACAGTTACATCCCTACTGTACAGTTACATCCCTACTATACAGTTACATCCCTACTATACAGCATCGTTTGTGTTTTTCTCTCTCTCCCCCTTTTCTCTCTCCCTCTCTGTCCCTCAGGATGGTAAAACAGCAGAAGATTTGGCAGTGCAGGAGCAGCAGGAGCATGTTGCTGTGTTGCTGGTTAAACTGAAGAAGGTACTACCACACATCTCTGTGGTCCTCCACATTACATTGTTTCTTTTAAATTCTTTTTTTATTTAACCAGGCAAGTCAGTTAAGAACTAATTCTTATTTTCAATGACGGCCTAGGAACAGTGGGTTAACTGGCCTAGGAACAGTGGGTTAACTGGTCTAGGAACAGTGGGTTAACTGGCCTAGGAACAGTGGGTTAACTGGCCTAGGAACAGTGGGTTAACTGGCCTAGGAACAGTGGGTTAACTGGTCTAGGAACAGTGGGTTAACTGGCCTAGGAACAGTGGGTTAACTGGCCTAGGAACAGTGGGTTAACTGGTCTAGGAACAGTGGGTTAACTGGCCTAGGAACAGTGGGTTAACTGCCTGTTCAGGGGCAGAACAACAGATGTTTAACTTGTCAGCTTGGAGATTTGATCTGGCCCAACACTCTAACCACTAGGCTAGCTGCCACCCCTTTAACCTCAACCTGCATCAGATCAGCATGCCATTCCAGGACCCATGCCAGGTCCCATGCCAGGTCCCATGCCAGGTCCCATGCCAGGTCCCATGCCAGATCCCATGCCAGATCCCATGCCAGGTCCCATGCCAGGTCCCATTCCAGGTCCCATGCCAGGTCCCATGCCAGGTCCCATACCAGGCCCCATTCCAGGTTCCATGCCAGGTTCCATGCCAGGTCCCATACCAGGTCCCATACCAGGTCCCATTCCAGGTCCCATACCAGGTCCCATACCAGGTCCCATTCCAGGTCCCATTCCAGGTCCCATACCAGGTCCCATACCAGGTCCCATGCCAGGTCCCATGCCAGGTCCCATACCAGGTCCCATACCAGGTCCCATACCAGGTCCCATGCCAGGTCCCATACCAGGCCCCATTCCAGGTTCCATGCCAGGTTCCATGCCAGGTCCCATACCAGGTCCCATACCAGGTCCCATGCCAGGTTCCATGCCAGGTCCCATACCAGGTCCCATACCAGGTCCCATGCCAGGTCCCATGCCAGGTCCCATACCAGGTCCCATACCAGGTCCCATACCAGGTCCCATGCCAGGTCCCATACCAGGTCCCATACCAGGTCCCATGCCAGGTCCCATGCCAGGCCCCATTCCAGGTTCCATGCCAGGTCCCATACCAGGTCCCATGCCAGGTCCCATGCCAGGTCCCATACCAGGTCCCATACCAGGTCCCATTCCAGGTCCCATACCAGGTCCCATACCAGGTCCCATGCCAGGTTCCATGCCAGGTCCCATACCAGGTCCCATACCAGGTCCCATGCCAGGTCCCATACCAGGTCCCATGCCAGGTCCCATGCCAGGCCCCATTCCAGGTTCCATGCCAGGTCCCATGCCAGGTCCCATACCAGGTCCCATGCCAGGTTCCATGCCAGGTCCCATACCAGGTCCCATACCAGGTCCCATACCAGGTCCCATACCAGGTCCCATACCAGGTCCCATACCAGGTCCCATGCCAGGTCCCGTTTTTTCTCTCTCGATCTCTCTATCAATTCATTTCAAATCGGCTTTATTGCATACGTAACGTGTTTACGTTGCCAAAGCAACTGAAAAACTAAAACAAAACAACGACAAAAATCACATAGTGAATTACGCACACACATGACACACACACAAGAGAATAACAACGTTTAAAATATGTTAGTGGTTGAACGTGTAGTATAACATTTCAAATGTTACATCAGATATGTGGTGTTGTGACCACGTGCAAACAGTACAATGTGTGAATGACGGGTTCATAAATAGATGAATATAAGTTATATTTCCATTGGTGTTTTTGACCCACTGGTCGACCTTTCCTTGTGGCAGCAGGTCACACTGAGTACGGTATTCCGCCTTCTGAATTGTCCAAATTATATTGTTTTTCAGATGATTTGTGGGTTTGAATTGAATCTCTCTCTGTTCCTTCAGAAAGTATAATGTCAAAGTGGAATCATGTTTTAATGTTTAAACCCCTTGACTTTTTCCACATTTTGTTGTGTTTAAAATGGATTGTTATGTTGTGTTACTGGCCTACACACCCCATAATGTCAAAGTGGAAATATATTTTAATGTTTAAACCCCTTGACTTTTTCCACATTTTGTTGTGTTTAAAATGGATTGTTTTGTTGTGTTACTGGCCTACACACCCCATAATGTCAAAGTGGAAATATATTTTAATGTTTAAACCCCTTGACTTTTTCCACATTTTGTTGTGTTTAAAATGGATTGTTTTGTTGTGTTACTGGCCTCCACACAATACCCCATAATGTCAAAGTTCACATTTTTACAAATAAAAAACAATGAAAAGCTGAAATGTCTTCAGTCAATATTCAACCCATTTGTTACGACCTAAATCAGTTCAGGAGTAATAATGTGCTTAACAAGTCACATAATAAGTTGCATGGACTCTGTGTGCAATAATAGTGTTTAACATCATTTTTGAATGACTCCCTCATCTCTGTACCCCAGACATACAGTTGAAGTCGGACGTTTACATACACCTTAGCCAAATACTTTTAAACTCAGTTTTTCACAATTCCTGTCATTTATTTTTGTGAAAATTCCCTGTTTTAGGTCAGTTAGATTCACCACTTTTTTTAAAGAATGTGAAATGTCTGAATAATAGTAGAGAGAATGACTTTATTTCAGATTGTATTTCTTTCATCATATTCCCAGTGGGTCAGAAGTTTACATACACTCAATACGTATTTGGTAGCATTGCCTTTAAATTGTTTAACTTGGGTCAAATGTTTCGGGTAGCCTTCCACAAGCTTTCCACAATAATTTGTGAAATAATCTGTCTATAAACAATTTTTGGAAAAATGTAAAATGTCCTAACCGACTTGCCAAAACTATTGTTTAACAAGAAATTTGTGAAGTGGTTGAAAAACGGGTTTTAATGACTCCAACCTAAGTGTATGTAAACTAGTTTTAATGACTCCAACCTAAGTGTATGTAGACTAGTTGTAATGACTCCAACCTAAGTGTATGTAGACTAGTTGTAATGACTCCAACCTAAGTGTATGTAAACTAGTTATAATGACTCCAACCTGAGTGTATGTAAACTAGTTATAATGACTCCAACCTGAGTGTATGTAAACTAGTTTTAATGACTCCAACCTAAGTGGATGTACACTAGTTTTAATGACTCCAACCTAAGTGGATGTAAACTAGTTTTAATGACTCCAACCTAAGTGTATGTACACTAGTTTTAATGACTCCAACCTAAGTGGATGTAAACTAGTGTTAATGACTCCAACCTAAGTGTATGTAAACTAGTTTTAATGACTCCAACCTAAGTGGATGTACACTAGTGTTAATGACTCCAACCTAAGTGGATGTACACTAGTGTTAATGACTCCAACCTAAGTGTATGTAAACTAGTGTTAATGACTCCAACCTAAGTGTATGTAAACTAGTGTTAATGACTCCAACCTAAGTGTAATGACTCCAACCTAAGTGTATGTAGACTAGTTGTAATGACTCCAACCTAAGTGTATGTACACTAGTTGTAATGACTCCAACCTAAGTGTATGTAAACTAGTTTTAATGACTCCAACCTAAGTGTATGTACACTAGTGTTAATGACTCCAACCTAAGTGTATGTAGACTAGTGTTAATGACTCCAACCTAAGTGGATGTAAACTAGTGTTAATGACTCCAACCTAAGTGGATGTACACTAGTTTTAATGACTCCAACCTAAGTGGATGTACACTAGTTTTAATGACTCCAACCTAAGTGGATGTACACTAGTTTTAATGACTCCAACCTAAGTGGATGTAAACTAGTGTTAATGACTCCAACCTAAGTGGATGTACACTAGTGTTAATGACTCCAACCTAAGTGTATGTAGACTAGTTTTAATGACTCCAACCTAAGCGTATGTAGACTAGTTTTAATGACTCCAACCTAAGTGGATGTAAACTAGTTTTAATGACTCCAACCTAAGTGTATGTAAACTAGTGTTAATGACTCCAACCTAAGTGTATGTAGACTAGTTTTAATGACTCCAACCTAAGCGTATGTAGACTAGTTTTAATGACTCCAACCTAAGTGGATGTAAACTAGTTTTAATGACTCCAACCTAAGTGTATATAAACTAGTTGTAATGACTCCAACCTAAGTGGATGTAAACTAGTTGTAATGACTCCAACCTAAGTGTATGTAGACTAGTTGTAATGACTCCAACCTAAGTGTATGTAAACTAGTTGTAATGACTCCAACCTGAGTGTATGTAAACTAGTTGTAATGACTCCAACCTGAGTGTATGTAAACTAGTTGTAATGACTCCAACCTGAGTGTATGTAAACTAGTTGTAATGACTCCAACCTGAGTGTATGTAAACTTCAGACTTTAACTATACAATTATTTCGAACACAGATTCAACCACAAAGACCAGAGTGGTTTTCCAATGCCTCACAAAGAAGGGCACCAATTGGTAAATTGCTTTAAAAAAATGTTTACCCGACATTGAATAGCATGGTGAAGATATTAATTACACTTTGGATGGTGTATCAATACACCCAAAATACAGGCGTCCTAACTCAGTTGCCGGAGAGGAAGGAACGTGCTTGTGTTATTGGTCCATATAATAATGATATGGTACAAAATATATGAATTGTAATGACCGGTTGTTGTATTATTTAGCATCTCTGAAAGTGCTTTACATTGTAGAGAAACTCACCTCATCCATTTGACTAGTTAAATGCACCCTCCCTCCCTTCCCATCTTCCCTCCTTCCCTCCCCCATCCTCCCTCCCTCCCTTCCCATCTTCCCTCCTTCCCTCCCCCATCCTCCCTCCCTCCCTTCCCATCTTCCCTCCTTCCCTTCCCCATCCTCCCTCCCTTCCCATCTTCCCTCCTTCCCTCCCCCATCCTCCCTCCCTCCCTTCCCATCTTCCCTCCTTCCCTCCCCCATCTTCCCTCCCTTCCCATCTTCCCTCCTTCCCTCCCCCATCCTCCCTCCCTTCCCATCTTCCCTCCTTCCCTCCCCCCCATCCTCCCTCCTTCCCTCCTTCCCTCCCCCATCTTCCCTCCCTCCCTTTCTTCCCTCCCTCCCTTTCTTCCCTCCCTCCCTTCCTTCCCATCTTCCATCCCCCATCCTCCCTTCCTTCCCTCCCCATCTTCCCTCCCTCCCTCCCTTCCCTCCCCCATCTTCCCTCCCTCCCTTCCTTATCATCTTCCCTCCTTCCCTCTCCCATCCTCCCTCCCTTCCCATCTTCCCTCCTTCCCTCCCCCATCCTCCCTCCCTCCCTCCCCCATCTTCCCTCCCTCCCTTCCCATCTTCCCTTCCTCCCTCCCTTCCCATCTTCCATCCCCCATCCTCCCTTCCTTCCCTCCCCCATCTTCCCTCCCTCCCTTCCTTCCCTCCCCCATCTTCACTCCCTCCCTCCCTTCCTTCCCATCTTCCCTCCCCATCCTCCCTCGCTCCCTCCCCCATCTTCCCTCCCTCCCTTCCCATCTTCCCTTCCTCCCTCCCTTCCCATCTTCCATCCTCCCTCCCTCCATTCCTTCCCATCTTCCATCCTCCCTCCCTCCATTCCTTCCCATCTTCCATCCCTTCCCATCTTCCCTCCCTCCCTCCCTTCCTTCCCATCCTCCCTCCTTCCCATCTTCCTTCCCTCCCTCCCTCCTTCCCTTCATTCCCATCTTCCCTCCTTCCCATCTTCCTTCCCTCCCTCCTTCCCTTCATTCCCATCTTCCCTCCCCATCCTCCCTTCCCATCTTCCCTCCCCATCCTCCCTCCTTCCCATCTTCTCTTCCTTCCCTCCCTCCTTCCCTTCCTTCCCATCTTCTCTTCCCTCCCTCCCTCCTTCCCTCCCTCCCCATCCCCCTCCCCTCCCTTCCCATCCTCCCTCCCTTCCTTCCCTCCCCATCCTCCCTCCCTCCCCATCCCCCTCCCTTCCCATCTTCCTTCCTTCCCACCCTCCCTTCCTTCCCATCCTCCCTCCTTCCCATCTTCCTTCCTTCCCTTCCTTCCCATCTTCCCTCCCCATCATCCCTTCCCATCTTCCCTCCCATCCTCCCTCCTTCCCATCTTCTCTTCCTTCCCTCCCTCCTTCCCTTCCTTCCCATCTTCTCTTCCCTACCTCCCTCCCTTCCCATCTTCCATCCTTCCCCTCTTCCCTCCCTCTCTCCCTCCCCATTCCCCCTCCCTTCCCATCTTCCCTCCCCCATCCTCCCTCCCTTCCTTCCTTTCCTATCCTTTCCTATATGATCTGATTGTTCCCCGTCCCCCTCTCCAGAACAACCATAAAGGCAGCTACATCCAGGCTCTGCGTCCCACCAGCACCCCCCAGCCTCGGGTCAAGCTGAAGCTGCTGGGCCACTGTGGCTGTGGGAAGAGCTCCCTCCTGGAGAGTCTGAAATGTGGCATCCTAAGGGGCTTCTTCAGGAGGAGACGACCACGGGGCAACAACACCCCACGACACCCCAACTCACCCATGGATGGCAAGGCTGCAGGTAGGATTCACACACAAACACACACACACACAGGGACACACACATACACACAGGGACACACTGGTTTTAATGGCTGAGGATGAACCGTAGCCACGTAGCAACATATCAAGCCCCAAGATAAGTTATTACTTATCTCTACCCCTACTCACCATAGTGGGTTCATATTATTAAGATGTTCATGTCTCTGGCCAAGGGCTTTCTTTGACAGGAAAACAGCCAGTAGACAGTATGGTAGTATAGTAAACAGTCAGTATAGATGGTATGGTAGTATAGTAAACAGTCAGTATAGTGTATTGACAGTATGGTAGTATAGTAAACAGTCAGTATAGACAGTATGGTAGTATAGTAAACAGTCAGTATAGATAGTATGGTAGTATAGTAAACAGTCAGTATAGACAGTATGGTAGTATAGTAAACAGTCGGTATAGTGTATAGACAGCATGGTAGTATAGTAAACAGTCGGTATAGTGTATTGACAGTATGGTAGTATAGTAAACAGTCGGTATAGTGTATAGACAGCATGGTAGTATAGTAAACAGTCGGTATAGTGTATAGACAGTATGGTAGTATAGTAAACAGTCAGTATAGACGGTATGGTAGTATAGTAAACAGCCAGTATAGACAGTATGGTAGTATAGTAAACAGTCAGTGTAGACAGTATGGTAGTATAGTAAACAGTCAGTATAGACAGTATGGTAGTATAGAAAACAGCCAGTATAGACAGTATGGTAGTATAGTAAACAGTCAGTATAGACAGTATGGTAGTATAGTAAACAGTCAGTATAGACAGTATGGTAGTATAGTAAACAGTCAGTATAGTGTATAGACAGTATGGTAGTATAGTAAAGAGTCAGTATAGACAGTATGGTAGTATAGTAAACAGTCAGTATAGACAGTATGGTAGTATAGTAAACAGTCAGTATAGTGTATAGACAGTATGGTAGTATAGTAAACAGTCAGTATAGTGTATTGACAGTATGGTAGTATAGTAAACAGTCAGTATTGACAGTATGGTAGTATAGTAAACAGTCAGTATAGACAGTATGGTAGTATAGTAAACAGTCAGTATAGACAGTATGGTAGTATAGTAAACAGTCAGTATAGACAGTATGGTAGTATAGTAAACAGTCAGTATAGTGTATAGACAGTATGGTAGTATAGTAAACAGTCAGTATAGACAGTATGGTAGTATAGTAAACAGTCAGTATAGACAGTATGGTAGTATAGTAAACAGTCAGTTATTTTGTACATAATGTTTGTTTCTTTAATGAGTCTGACGTGAAGGATTTACTGCTTCTCCGAGACCAGGCCCAAATCCCTGATGGTAGTATAGTAAACAGTCAGTATAGACAGTATGGTAGTATAGTAAACAGTCAGTATAGTGTATTGACAGCATGGTAGTATAGTAAACAGTCAGTATAGACAGTATGGTAGTATAGTAAACAGTCAGTATAGACAGTATGGTAGTATAGTAAACAGTCAGTATAGACAGTATGGTAGTATAGTAAACAGCCAGTATAGACAGTATGGTAGTATAGTAAACAGTCAGTATAGACAGTATGGTAGGATAGTAAAGAGTCAGTATAGACAGTATGGTAGTATAGTAAACAGTCAGTATAGTGTATAGACAGTATGGTAGTATAGTAAACAGTCCGTATAGTGTATTGACAGTATGGTAGTATAGTAAACAGTCAGTATAGACAGTATGGTAGTATAGTAAACAGTCAGTATAGACAGTATGGCAGTATAGTAAACAGTCAGTATAGACAGTATGGTAGTATAGTAAACAGTCAGTATAGACAGTATGGTAGTATAGTAAACAGTCAGTATAGACAGCATGGTAGTATAGTAAACAGTCAGTATAGACAATGGTATGGTAGTATAGTAAGTATAGTAAACAGTCAGTATAGACAGTATGGTAGTATAGTAAACAGTCAGTATAGTGTATAGACAGTATGGTAGTATAGTAAACAGTCAGTATAGACAGTATGGTAGTATAGTAAACAGTCAGTATAGTGTATTGACAGTATGGTAGTATAGTAAACAGTCAGTATAGACAGTATGGTAGTATAGTAAACAGTCAGTATAGACAGTATGGTAGTATAGTAAACAGTCAGTATAGACAGTATGGTAGTATAGTAAACAGTCAGTATAGACAGTATGGTAGTATAGTAAACAGTCAGTTATTTTGTACGTAATGTTTATGTTTCTTTAATGAGTCTGACGTGAAGGATTTACTGCTTCTCCGAGACCAGGCCCAAATCCCTGATGGTAGTATAGTAAACAGTCAGTATAGACAGTATGGTAGTATAGTAAACAGTCAGTATAGACAGTATGGTAGTATAGTAAACAGTCAGTATAGACAGTATGGTAGTATAGTAAACAGTCAGTATAGACAGTATGGTAGTATAGTAAACAGTCAGTATAGACAGTATGGTAGTATAGTAAACAGTCAGTATAGACAGTATGGTAGTATAGTAAACAGTCAGTATAGACAGTATGGTAGTATAGTAAACAGTCAGTATAGACAGTATGGTAGTATAGTAAACAGTCCGTATGTGTAGACAGTATGGTAGTATAGTAAACAGTCAGTATAGACAGTATGGTAGTATAGTAAACAGTCAGTATACAATATGGTAGTATAGTAAAGAGTCAGCATGGTAGTATAGTAAACAGTCAGTATAGTGTATAGACAGTATGGTAGTATAGTAAACAGTCAGTATAGACAGTATGGTAGTATAGTAAACAGTCAGTATAGACAGTATGGTAGTAGTAAACAGTCAGTATAGACAGTATGGTAGTATAGTAAACAGTCAGTTATTTTGTACGTAATGTTTATGTTTCTTTAATGAGTCTGACGTGAAGGATTTACTGCTTCTCCGAGACCAGGCCCAAATCCCTGATGGTAGTATAGTAAACAGTCAGTATAGACAGTATGGTAGTATAGTAAACAGTCAGTATAGTGTATTGACAGTATGGTAGTATAGTAAACAGTCAGTATAGTGTATAGATAGTATGGTAGTATAGTAAACAGTCAGTATAGACAGTATGGTAGTATAGTAAACAGCCAGTATAGATAGTATGGTAGTATAGTAAACAGTCAGTATAGACAGTATGGTAGTATAGTAAACAGTCGGTATAGACAGTATGGTAGGATAGTAAAGAGTCAGTATAGACAGTATGGTAGTATAGTAAACAGTCAGTATAGTGTATAGACTGTATGGTAGTATAGTAAACAGTCAGTATAGACAGTATGGTAGTATAGTAAACAGTCAGTATAGTGTAGTATTGAGTATAGTAAACAGTATGGTAGTATAGTAAACAGTCAGTATAGACAGTATGGTAGTATAGTAAACAGTCAGTATATAGTAAACAATATGGTAGTATAGTAAAGAGTCAGTATAGACAGTATGGTAGTATAGTAAACAGTCAGTATAGTGTATAGACAGTATGGTAGTATAGTAAACAGTCAGTATAGACAGTATGGTAGTATAGTAAACAGTCAGTATAGACAGTATGGTAGTATAGTAAATAGAGTCAGTATAGACAGTATGGTAGTATAGTAAACAGTCAGTATAGTGTATAGACAGTATGGTAGTATAGTAAACAGTCAGTATAGACAGTATGGTAGTATAGTAAAAACAGTCAGTAGACAGTGGTATATAGAAACAGTCAGTATAGACAGTATGGTAGTATAGTAAACAGTCAGTATAGACAATATGGTAGTATAGTAAACAGTCAGTATAGTGTATAGACAGTATGGTAGTATAGTAAACAGTCAGTATAGACAGTATGGTAGTATAGTAAACAGTCAGTATAGACAGTATGGTAGTATAGTAAACAGTCAGTTATTTTGTACATAATGTTTATGTTTCTTTAATGAGTCTGACGCGAAGGATTTACTGCTTCTCCGAGACCAGGCCCAAATCCCTGATGGTAGTATAGTAAACAGTCAGTATAGACAGTATGGTAGTATAGTAAACAGTCAGTATAGACAGTATGGTAGTATAGTAAACAGTCAGTATAGACAGTATGGTAGTATAGTAAACAGTCAGTATAGACAGTATGGTAGTATAGTAAACAGTCAGTATAGACAGTATGGTAGTATAGTAAACAGTCAGTATAGACAGTATGGTAGTATAGTAAACAGTCAGTATAGACAGTATGGTAGTATAGTAAACAGTCAGTATAGTGTATAGACAGTATGGTAGTATAGTAAACAGTCAGTATAGTGTATAGACAGTATGGTAGTATAGTAAACAGTCAGTATAGACAGTATGGTAGTATAGTAAACAGTCAGTATAGACAGTATGGTAGTATAGTAAACAGTCAGTTATTTTGTACATAATGTTTATGTTTCTTTAATGAGTCTGACGTGAAGGATTTACTGCTTCTCCGAGACCAGGCCCAAATCCCTGATGGTAGTATAGTAAACAGTCAGTATAGACAGTATGGTAGTATAGTAAACAGTCAGTATAGTGTATTGACAGTATGGTAGTATAGTAAACAGTCAGTATAGACAGTATGGTAGTATAGTAAACAGTCAGTATAGACAGTATGGTAGTATAGTAAACAGTCAGTATAGATAGTATGGTAGTATAGTAAACAGCCAGTATAGACAGTACGGTAGTATAGTAAACAGTCAGTATAGACAGTATGGTAGGATAGTAAAGAGTCAGTATAGACAGTATGGTAGTATAGTAAACAGTCAGTATAGTGTATAGACAGTATGGTAGTATAGTAAACAGTCAGTATAGACAGTATGGTAGTATAGTAAACAGTCCGTATAGTGTATTGACAGTATGGTAGTATAGTAAACAGTCAGTATAGACAGTATGGTAGTATAGTAAACAGTCAGTATGGACAATATGGTAGTATAGTAAAGAGTCAGTATAGACAGTACGGTAGTAAACAGTAGTAAGACAGTATAGTAACAGTCAGTATAGTGTATAGACAGTATGGTAGTATAGTAAACAGTCAGTATAGTGTATTGACAGTATGGTAGTATAGTAAACAGTCAGTATAGACAGTATGGTAGTATAGTAAACAGTCAGTTATTTTGTACATAATGTTTATGTTTCTTTAATGAGTCTGACGCGAAGGATTTACTGCTTCTCCGAGACCAGGCCCAAATCCCTGTCATTCATGAAGAAAATACGGAGGAACAGTGGGAGGAGATTGTGACCCGCCTCAACCATCCGTTCTATTGGCCAATGTGCAATCACTGGAGAATAAACTGGATGATCTCCGTTCGAGTCTATCCTACCAACGAGACATTAACTTACATAACCTCTTTCAAGTACTTGGGAGTATGACTAGACGGTACACTGTCCTTCTCTCAGCACATATCAAAGCTGCAGGCTAAAGTTACATCTAGACTTGGTTTCCTCTATTGCAATCGCTCCTCTTTCACCCCAGCTGCCAAACGAACCCTGATTCAGATGACCATCCTACCCATGCTAGATTACGGAGACGTAATTTATAGATCGGCAGGTAAGGGTGCTCTCAAGCGGCTAGATGTTCTTTACCATTCGGCCATCAGATTTGCCACCAATGTTCCTTATAGGACACATCACTGCACTCTATACTCCTCTGTAAACTGGTCATCTCTGTATACCCGTCGCAAGACCCACTGGTTGATGCTTATTTATAAAACCCTCTTAGGCCTCACGCCCCCCTATCTGAGATATCTACTGCAGCCCTGATCCTCCACATACAACACCCGTTCTGCCAGTCACATTCTGTTAAAGGTCCCCAAAGCACACACATCCCTGGGTCGCTCCTCTGTTCAGTTCACTGCAGCTATCGACTGGAACGAGCTGCAACAAACACTCAAACTGGACAGTTTTATCTCAGAATCTTCATTCAAAGACTCAATCATGGACACTCTTACTGACAGTTGTGGCAGCTTTGCGTGATGTATTGTTGTCTCTACCTTCTTGACCTTTGTGCTGTTGTCTGTGCCCAATAATGTTTGTACCTACCATGTTTTGTGTTGCTACCATGTTGTTGTTAAGTTGCTACCATGCTGTGTTGTCATGTGTTGCTACCTTGCTATGTTGTTGTCTTGGGTCTCTCTTCATGTAGTGTTGTCTCTCTTGTCATGATGTGTTGCTGCCATGCTGTGTTGTTGTCTTGGGTCTCTCTTTATGTAGCTTTATGTTTTGTCCTACATTTATATTTGAAATCCCCGTCACCACAGGAGACCTTGTGCCTCTTGGCCGTCAGAATGTGTTCTTAAATGACTTGCCTAGTCAAACAAAGGTGAACTAAACACTCAATAAATGTTCAATAAACATTAAATAGAGGTTCAATAAAGGTTAAATAAAGGCCAGTAATGGTTAAATAGAGGTTAAATAAAGTGTGGCCTCTTCCCTTTGGACCCTTCAGACATTAAAGGGTCCCGTTTAATGGTGTCTCAGTCCCTACCGGGTCCCAGCACTGACTCTCCTGGAACCAGAAGCACCTTGCTGTCATCCTACTGCATGTTATCTAGACATTCTACCAGCACTGCCTGGTCATATATATATATATATATATATACTGCTCAAAAAAATAAAGGGAACACTTAAACAGCACAATGTAACTCCAAGTCAATCACACTTCTGTGAAATCAAACTGTCCACTTAGGCAGCAACACTGATTGACAATAAATTTCACATGCTGTTGTGCAAATGGAATAGACAACAGGTGGAAATTATAGGCAATTAGCAAGACACCCCCAATAAAGGAGTGGTTCTGCAGGTGGTGACCACAGACCACTTCTCAGTTCCTATGCTTCCTGGCTGATGTTTTGGTCACTTTTGAATGCTAGCGGTGCTTTCACTCTAGTGGTAGCATGAGACGGAATCTACAACCCACACAAGTGGCTCAGGTAGTGCAGCTCATCCAGGATGGCACATCAATGCGAGCTGTGGCAAGAAGGTTTGCTGTGTCTGTCAGCGTAGTGTCCAGAGCATGGAGGCGCTACCAGGAGACAGGCCAGTACATCAGGAGACGTGGAGGAGGCCGTAGGAGGGCAACAACCCAGCAGCAGGACCGCTACCTCCACCTTTGTGCAAGGAGGAGCAGGAGGAGCACTGCCAGAGCCCTGCAAAATGACCTCCAGCAGGCCACAAATGTGCATGTGTCTGCTCAAACGGTCAGAAACAGACTCCATGAAGGTGGTATGAGTGCCCGACGTCCACAGGTAGAGGTTGTGCTTACTACAGCCCAACACCGTGCAGGACATTTGGCATTTGCCAGAGAACACCAAGATTGGCAAATTCGCCACTGGCGACCTCTGCTCTTCACAGATGAAAGCAGGTTCACACTGAGCACATGTGACAGTCTGTTGACGCCGTGGAGAACGTTCTGCTGCCTGCAACATCCTCCAGCATGACCGGTTTGGCGGTGGGTCAGTCATGGTGTGGGGTGGCATTTCTTTGGGGGGGCCGCACAGCCCTCCATTTGCTCGCCAGAGGTAGCCTGACAGCCATTAGGTACCGAGATCAGATCCTCAGACCCCTTGTGAGACCCTGGGTTCCTCCTAATGCAAGACAATGCCAGACCTCATGTGGCTGGAGTGTGTCAGCAGTTCCTGCAAGAGGAAGGCATTGATGCTATGGACTGGCCCGCCCGTTCCCCAGACCTGAATCCAATTGAGCACATCTGGGACATCATGTCTCGCTCCATCCACCAACGCCACATTGCACCACAGACTGTCCAGGAGTTGACGGATGCTTTAGTCCAGGTCTGGGAGGAGATCCCTCAGGAGACCATCCGCCACCTCATCAGCATGCCCAGACGTTGTAGGGAGGTCATACAGGCACGTGGAGGCCACACACACTACTGAGCCTCATTTTGACTTGTTTTAAGGACATTACATCAAAGTTGGATCAGCCTGTAGTGTGGTTTTCCACTTTAATTTTCAGTGTGACACCAAATCCAGACCTCCATGGGTTGATACATTTGATTTCCATTTGATAATTTTTGTGTGATTTTGTTGTCATCTCATTCAACTATGTAAAGAAAAAAGTGTTTCATGAGAATATTTCAATCATTCAGATCTAGGATGTGTTATTTTAGTGTTCCCTTTATTTTTTTGAGCAGTGTATATTGTTTATTTTATTTTAATCCCTTTGGTTGGCTGTCATTGTAAATAAAAATTTGCTCTTAACTGACTTGCCTAGTTAAATAAAAATACATTTTAAAAAATGTAAAGACTGTAATAGCTTATGTTTCACCGAGTCGGGGCTGAATAACGACACGGATAATGAAAGATTAATTAAAGATAAAAGCTGGCTGCGTTTTCCATCGGCAGGACAGAACAGCTACGTCTGGTAAGACAAGGGGTGGGGGTTGTGTCTTTTTGTCAGTAACAGCTGTTGCTCGATGTCTAATATTAAGGAGGCTTCGAGGTATTGCTCGCCTGAGGTAGAGTACCTCATAATAAGCTGTAGACCACACTATCTACCAAGAGAGTTCACATCTATGTTATTCGTAGCCGTCTATTTACCACCACCCAGAAGCGACGCTCCTAGTGGCCGGGACTTTAATGCAGCCACACTTAAATCAGTTTTACCAACTTTTTACCAGCATGTCACATGTGCAACCAGAGAAAAAAAAATCTAGACCACCTTTATTCCACACACAGAGATGCATACAAAGCTCTCCCCCGCCCTCCATTTGGCAAATCTGACCATAATTCTATCCTCCTGATTCCTGCTTACAAGCAAAAACTAAAGCAGGAAGTACCAGTGACTCACTCAATACGGAAGTGGTCAGATGACGTAGATGCTACACTACAGGACTGTTTTGATAGCACAGACTGTAAGATGTTCCGGGATTCATCCAGTGGCATTGAGGAGTATACCACATCAGTCATCTGCTTCATCAATAAGTGCATTGACGACGTCGTCCCCACAGTGACCATACGTACATATCCCAACCAGAAGCCATGGATTACAGGCAACATCAAGCTAAAGGCTAGAGCTGCCGCTTTCAAGGAGTGGGAAACTAATTTGGACGCTTATAAGAAATCCCGCTATGCCCTCAGATAAACCATCAAAAAAGCAAAGTGCGTACGGTCCAGTACATCCCTGGGGCCAAGCTTCCTGCTATCCAGGACCTATATAATAGGCAGTGTCAGAGGAAAGGCCATAAAATTGTCAGAGACTCCAGTCACCCAAGTCAAAAACTGTTTTCTCTGCTACCGCATGGCAAGCGGTACCGGAGTGCCAAGACCAAAAGGCTCCAGAACAGCTTCCACCCCCAAGCCATAAGACTGCTGAACAATTAATCAAATGGCCACCCGGACTATTACATTAACACCCCCTTTTGTTTTTAAACTGCTGCTGCTCGCTGTTTATTATCTATGTATAGTCACTTCACCCTACCTACATGTACAAATGACCTTTAATCTGTACTACTGTTTATTATCTATGTATAGTCACTTCACCCTACCTACATGTACAAATTACCTCAACTAGCCTGTACCCCCGCACATTGACTTGTAAGAATTTCACGATAAACCTCCTGGCATTTACAACTTAGATGGAAAGCTACTGAGGATGGTGGCTGACTATAGCCACTCCTATCTGTCATATATTTAATCTGTGTCTAGAGGAAAGTATTTGTCCTCGGGAAGGGAGAGAAGCCAAAGTCATTCAGTTTAGTATTTATGGACAGTAGTGTAGTTCAGTATATCTAGACAGTGGTGTATTTTAGTATATCTAGACAGTGGTGTATTTTAGTATATCTAGACAGTAGTGTAGTATATCTAGACAGTGGTGTAGTATATCTAGACAGAAGTATAGTTTAATATATGTAGACAGTAGTATAGTTTAGTATATCTAGACAGTAGTGTAGTGTAGTATATCTAGACAGCGGTGTAGTGTAGTATATCTAGACAGTAGGGTCATGTAGTTTAGTATTCCTAGACAGTAGTATAGTTTAGTATATCTAGACAGCGGCGTAGTGTAGTATATCTAGACAGTGGTGTAGTTTAGTATATCTAGACAGTGGTGTAGTTTAGTATATCTGGACAGTGGTGTAGTATATCTAGACAGCAGTGTAGTATATCTAGACAGTGGTGTAGTATATCTAGACAGTAGTATAGTTTAGTATATCTAGACAGTAGTGTACTTTAGTATAACTAGACAGTATGGTCATGTAGTTTAGTATGTTTAGACAGTAGTATAGTTTAGTATATCTAGACAGTAGTGTAGTTTAGTATATCTGGACAGTGGTGTAGTATATCTAGACAGTAGTGTAGTTTAGTATATCTAGACAGCAGTGTAGTATATCTAGACAGTGGTGTAGTTTAGTATATCTAGACAGTATGGTCATGTAGTTTAGTATTCCTAGACAGTAGTATAGTTTAGTATATCTAGACAGTGGCGTAGTTTAGTATATCTAGACAGTGGTGTAGTTTAGTATATCTGGACAGTGGTGTAGTATATCTAGACAGCAGTGTAGTATAACTAGACAGCGGTGTAGTGTAGTATATCTAGACAGCGGTGTAGTGTAGTATATCTAGACAGTGGTGTAGTATATCTAGACAGTGGTGTAGTGTAGTATATCTAGACAGTGGTGTAGTATATCTAGACAGTGGTGTAGTATATCTAGACAGTGGTGTAGTGTATCTAGACAGTGGTGTAGTATATCTAGACAGTGGTGTAGTATATCTAGACAGTGGTGTAGTTTAGTATTCCTAGACATTAGTGTAGTTTAGTATATCTAGACAGCAGTGTAGTTTAGTATATCTAGACAGTATGGTCATGTAGTTTAGTATTCCTAGACAGTAGTATAGTTTAGTATATCTAGACAGTGGTGTAGTTTAGTATATCTAGACAGTGGTGTAGTTTAGTATATCTAGACAGTGGTGTAGTTTAGTATATCTAGACAGTAGTATAGTTTAGTATATCTAGACAGTAGTATAGTTTAGTATATCTAGACAGTAGTTTAGTATATTTAGACAGTAGTGTAGTTTAGTATATCTAGACAGTAGTGTAGTTTAGTATATCTAGACAGTGGTATAGTATATCTAGACAGTGGTGTAGTGTAGTATATCTAGACAGTGGTGTAGTATATCTAGACAGTGGTGTAGTTTAGTATTCCTAGACAGTAGTGTAGTTTAGTATATCTAGACAGCAGTGTAGTTTAGTATATCTAGACAGTATGGTCATGTAGTTTAGTATTCCTAGACAGTAGTATAGTTTAGTATATCTAGACAGTGGTGTAGTTTAGTATATCTAGACAGTAGTGTAGTTTAGTATATCTAGACAGTGGTATAGTATATCTAGACAGTGGTATAGTATATCTAGACAGTGGTATAGTATATCTAGACAGTGGTGTAGTGTAGTATATCTAGACAGTGGTGTAGTTTAGTATATCTAGACAGTGGTGTAGTGTAGTATATCTAGACAGTGGTGTAGTATATCTAGACAGTAGTGTAGTATATCTAGACAGTGGTGTAGTTTAGTATTCATAGACAGTAGTGTAGTTTAGTATATCTAGACAGTATGGTCATGTAGTTTAGTATTCCTAGACAGTAGTATAGTTTAGTATATCTAGACAGTGGTGTAGCTTAGTATATCTAGACAGTGGTGTAGTTTAGTATATCTAGACAGTAGTATAGTTTAGTATATCTAGACAGTAGTTTAGTATATCTAGACAGTAGTGTAGTTTAGTATATCTAGACAGTAGTGTAGTTTAGTATATCTAGACAGTGGTGTAGTATATCTAGACAGTGGTATAGTATATCTAGACAGTGGTGTAGTATATCTAGACAGTGGTGTAGTTTAGTATTCCTAGACAGTAGTGTAGTTTAGTATATCTAGACAGCAGTGTAGTTTAGTATATCTAGACAGTAGTGTAGTTTAGTATATCTAGACAGTATGGTCATGTAGTTTAGTATATTTAGACAGTAGTGTAGTTAGTATATCTAGATGACGGTGTAGTTTAGTATTCCTAGACAGTAGTGTAGTTTGGTATATCTAGACAGTAGTGTAGTTTAGTATATCTAGACAGTATGGTCATGTAGTTTAGTATTCCTAGACAGTAGTATAGTTTAGTATATCTAGACAGTGGTGTAGTTTAGTATATCTAGACAGTGGTGTAGTTTAGTATATCTAGACAGTGGTGTAGTTTAGTATATCTAGACAGTGGTGTAGTTTAGTATATCTAGACAGTAGTGTAGTTTAGTATATCTAGACAGTGGTATAGTATATCTAGACAGTAGTGTAGTATATCTAGACAGTGGTGTAGTATATCTAGACAGTAGTATAGTTTAATATATGTAGACAGTAGTATAGTTTAGTATATCTAGACAGCAGTGTAGTATATCTAGACAGTGGTGTAGTTTAGTATATCTAGACAGTGGTGTAGTTTAGTATATCTGGACAGTGGTGTAGTATATCTAGACAGCAGTGTAGTATAACTAGACAGCGGTGTAGTGTAGTATATCTAGACAGCGGTGTAGTGTAGTATATCTAGACAGTATGGTCATGTAGTTTAGTATTCCTAGACAGTAGTATAGTTTAGTATATCTAGACAGTGGCGTAGTTTAGTATATCTAGACAGTGGTGTAGTTTAGTATATCTGGACAGTGGTGTAGTATATCTAGACAGCAGTGTAGTATAACTAGACAGCGGTGTAGTGTAGTATATCTAGACAGCGGTGTAGTGTAGTATATCTAGACAGTGGTGTAGTATATCTATACAGTGGTGTAGTGTATCTAGACAGTGGTGTAGTATATCTAGACAGTAGTGTAGTATATCTAGACAGTGGTGTAGTTTAGTATTCCTAGACAGTAGTGTAGTTTAGTATATCTAGACAGTATGGTCATGTAGTTTAGTATTCCTAGACAGTAGTATAGTTTAGTATATCTAGACAGTGGTGTAGCTTAGTATATCTAGACAGTGGTGTAGTTTAGTATATCTAGACAGTGGTGTAGCTTAGTATATCTAGACAGTGGTGTAGTTTAGTATATCTAGACAGTGGTGTAGTTTAGTATATCTAGACAGTGGTGTAGTTTAGTATATCTAGACAGTAGTGTAGTTTAGTATATCTAGACAGTAGTATAGTATATCTAGACAGTGGTGTAGTTTAGTATATCTAGACAGTAGTGTAGTTTAGTATATCTAGACAGTAGTGTAGTTTAGTATATCTAGACAGTAGTGTAGTTTAGTATATCTAGACAGTATGGTCATGTAGTTTAGTATATTTAGACAGTAGTGTAGTTAGTATATCTAGATGACGGTGTAGTTTAGTATTCCTAGACAGTAATGTAGTTTGGTATATCTAGACAGAAATGTAGTTTAGTATATCTAGACAGTATGGTCATGTAGTTTAGTATTCCTAGACAGTAGTATAGTTTAGTATATCTAGACAGTGGTGTAGTTTAGTATATCTAGACAGTGGTGTAGTTTAGTATATCTAGACAGTGGTGTAGTTTAGTATATCTAGACAGTGGTGTAGTTTAGTATATCTAGACAGTGGTGTAGTATATCTAGACAGTGGTGTAGTATATCTAGACAGTAGTGTAGTATATCTAGACAGTGGTGTAGTGTAGTATATCTAGACAGTGGTATAGTATATCTAGACAGTGGTATAGTATATTTAGACAGTGGTGTAGTGTAGTATATCTAGACAGTGGTGTAGTATATCTAGACAGTGGTGTAGTATATCTAGACGGTAGTGTAGTATATCTAGACAGTAGTGTAGTATATCTAGACAGTGGTGTAGTTTAGTATATCTAGACAGTGGTGTAGTTTAGTATTCCTAGACAGTAGTATAGTTTAGTATATCTAGACAGTGGTGTAGTTTAGTATATCTAGACAGTGGTGTAGTTTAGTATATCTAGACAGTAGTGTAGTTTAGTATATCTAGACAGTAGTGTAGTTTAGTATATCTAGACAGTAGTGTAGTTTAGTATATCTAGACAGTGGTGTAGTTTAGTATATATATAAAGTGGTGTAGTTTAGTATTCCTAGACAGCAGTGTAGTTTAGTATATCTAGACAGTATGGTCATGTAGTTTAGTATTCCTAGACAGTGGTGTAGTTTAGTATATCTAGACAGTGGTGTAGCTTAGTATATCTAGACAGTGGTGTAGTTTAGTATATCTAGACAGTGGTGTAGTTTAGTATATCTAGACAGTGGTGTAGTTTAGTATATCTAGACAGTAGTGTAGTTTAGTATATCTAGACAGTGGTGTAGTGTAGTATATCTAGACAGTAGTGTAGTGTAGTATATCTAGACAGTGGTGTAGTATATCTAGACAGTGGTGTAGTTTAGTATTCCTAGACAGTAGTGTAGTTTAGTATATCTAGACAGCAGTGTAGTTTAGTATATCTAGACAGTGGTGTAGTTTCGTATATCTAGACAGTATGGTCATGTAGTTTAGTATATTTAGACAGTAGTGTAGTTAGTATATCTAGATGACGGTGTAGTTTAGTATTCCTAGACAGTAATGTAGTTTGGTATATCTAGACAGAAATGTAGTTTAGTATATCTAGACAGTATGGTCATGTAGTTTAGTATTCCTAGACAGTAGTATAGTTTAGTATATCTAGACAGTGGTGTAGTTTAGTATATCTAGACAGTGGTGTAGTTTAGTATATCTAGACAGTGGTGTAGTTTAGTATATCTAGACAGTGGTGTAGTTTAGTATATCTAGACAGTGGTGTAGTATATCTAGACAGTGGTGTAGTATATCTAGACAGTAGTGTAGTATATCTAGACAGTGGTGTAGTGTAGTATATCTAGACAGTGGTATAGTATATCTAGACAGTGGTATAGTATATTTAGACAGTGGTGTAGTGTAGTATATCTAGACAGTGGTGTAGTGTAGTATATCTAGACAGTGGTGTAGTATATCTAGACAGTAGTGTAGTATATCTAGACAGTGGTGTAGTTTAGTATTCCTAGACAGTAGTGTAGTTTAGTATATCTAGACAGTATGGTCATGTAGTTTAGTATTCCTAGACAGTAGTATAGTTTAGTATATCTAGACAGTGGTGTAGTTTAGTATATCTAGACAGTGGTGTAGTTTAGTATATCTAGACAGTACTGTAGTTTAGTTATATCTAGACAGTGGTGTAGTTTAGTATATCTAGACAGTACTGTAGTTTATATCTAGACAGTACTGTAGTTTAGTATATCTAGACAGTACTGTAGTTTAGTATATCTAGACAGTACTGTAGTTTAGTATATCTAGACAGTTGTGTAGTTTAGTATATCTAGACAGTGGTGTAGTTTAGTATATCTAGACAGTGGTGTAGTTTAGTATATCTAGACAGTACTGTAGTTTAGTATATATAGACAGTGGTGTAGTTTAGTATATATAGACAGTGGTGTAGTTTAGTATATCTAGACAGTACTGAGGTTTAGTATATCTAGACAGTGGTGTAGTTTAGTATATCTAGACAGTACTGTAGTTTAGTATATCTAGACAGTACTATAGTTTAGTATATCTAGACAGTGGTGTAGTTTAGTATATCTAGACAGTGGTGTAGTTTAGTATATCTAGACAGTGGTGTAGTTTAGTATATCTAGACAGTACTGTAGTTTAGTATATCTAGACAGTACTGTAGTTTAGTATATCTAGACAGTGGTGTAGTTTAGTATATCTAGACAGTGGTGTAGTTTAGTATATCTAGACAGTGGTGTAGTTTAGTATATCTAGACAGTGGTGTAGTTTAGTATATCTAGACAGTACTGAAGTTTAGTATATCTAGACAGTGGTGTAGTTTAGTATATCTAGACAGTGGTGTAGCTTAGTATATCTAGACAGTAGTGTAGTTTAGTATATCTAGACAGTGGTGTAGTTTAGTATATCTAGACAGTGGTGTAGTTTAGTATATCTAGACAGTAGTTTAGTATATCTAGACAGTAGTGTAGTTTAGTATATCTAGACAGTGGTATAGTATATCTAGACAGTGGTATAGTATATCTAGACAGTGGTGTAGTATATCTAGACAGTGGTGTAGTTTAGTATTCCTAGACAGTAGTGTAGTTTAGTATTCCTAGACAGTAGTGTAGTTTAGTATATCTAGACAGCAGTGTAGTTTAGTATATCTAGACAGTAGTGTAGTTTAGTATATCTAGACAGTAGTATAGTTTAGTATATCTAGACAGTAGTTTAGTATATCTAGACAGTGGTATAGTATATCTAGACAGTGGTATAGTATATCTAGACAGTGGTGTAGTGTAGTATATCTAGACAGTGGTGTAGTGTAGTATATCTAGACAGTGGTGTAGTATATCTAGACAGTGGTGTAGTTTAGTATTCCTAGACAGTAGTGTAGTTTAGTATATCTAGACAGCAGTGTAGTTTAGTATATCTAGACAGTAGTGTAGTTAGTATATCTAGATGACGGTGTAGTTTAGTATTCTTGACAGTAGTGTAGTTTGGTATATCTAGACAGTAGTGTAGTTTAGTATATCTAGAAAGTATGGTCATGTAGTTTAGTATATCTAGACAGTAGTGTAGTTTAGTATATCTAGACAGTAGTGTAGTTTAGTATATCTAGACAGTGGTATTGTATATCTAGACAGTGGTGTAGTTTAGTATATCTAGACAGTGGTGTAGTATATCTAGACAGTAGTGTAGTATATCTAGACAGTGGTGTAGTTTAGTATTCCTAAACAGTAGTATAGTTTAGTATATCTAGACAGTAGTATAGTTTAGTATATCTAGACAGTAGTATAGTTTAGTATATCTAGACAGTAGTATAGTTTAGTATATCTAGACAGTAGTATAGTTTAGTATATCTAGACAGTAGTATAGTTTAGTATATCTAGACAGTAGTATAGTTTAGTATATCTAGACAGTAGTGTAGTTTAGTATATCTAGACAGTAGTGTAGTTTAGTATATCTAGACAGTGGTATAGTATATCTAGACAGTGGTGTAGTATATCTAGACAGTGGTGTAGTATATCTAGACAGTGGTGTAGTATATCTAGACAGTAGTGTAGTATATCTAGACAGTGGTGTAGTTTAGTATTCCTAGACAGTAGTGTAGTTTAGTATATCTAGACAGTATGGTCATGTAGTTTAGTATTCCTAGACAGTAGTATAGTTTAGTATATCTAGACAGTGGTGTAGCTTAGTATATCTAGACAGTGGTGTAGTTTAGTATATCTAGACAGTAGTATAGTTTAGTATATCTAGACAGTAGTTTAGTATATCTAGACAGTAGTGTAGTTTAGTATATCTAGACAGTGGTGTAGTTTAGTATATCTAGACAGTGGTGTAGTTTAGTGTATCTAGACAGTGGTGTAGTTTAGTATATCTAGACAGTGGTGTAGTTTAGTATATCTAGACAGTGGTGTAGTATATGTAGACAGTGGTGTAGTATATCTAGACAGTGGTGTAGTTTAGTATTCCTAAACAGTAGTATAGTTTAGTATATCTAGACAGTAGTATAGTTTAGTATTCCTAGACAGTAGTATAGTTTAGTATATCTAGACAGTGGTGTAGTTTAGTATATCTAGACAGTGGTGTAGTTTAGTATATCTAGACAGTGGTGTAGTTTAGTATATCTAGACAGTACTGTAGTTTAGTATATCTAGACAGTGGTGTAGTTTAGTATATCTAGACAGTACTGTAGTTTAGTATATCTAGACAGTACTGTAGTTTAGTATATCTAGACAGTACTGTAGTTTAGTATATCTAGACAGTACTGTAGTTTAGTATATCTAGACAGTTGTGTAGTTTAGTATATCTAGACAGTGGTGTAGTTTAGTATATCTAGACAGTGGTGTAGTTTAGTATATCTAGACAGTACTGTAGTTTAGTATATCTAGACAGTGGTGTAGTTTAGTATATCTAGACAGTACTGAGGTTTAGTATATCTAGACAGTACTGGGGTTTAGTATATCTAGACAGTGGTGTAGTTTAGTATATCTAGACAGTACTGTAGTTTAGTATATCTAGACAGTACTATAGTTTAGTATATCTAGACAGTGGTGTAGTTTAGTGTATCTAGACAGTGGTGTAGTTTAGTATATCTAGACAGTGGTGTAGTTTAGTATATCTAGACAGTGGTGTAGTTTAGTATATCTAGACAGTACTGTAGTTTAGTATATCTAGACAGTGGTGTAGTTTAGTATATATATAAAGTGGTGTAGTTTAGTATATCTAGACAGTGGTGTAGTTTAGTATATCTAGACAGTACTGAGGTTTAGTATATCTAGACAGTACTGTAGTTTAGTATATCTAGACAGTGGTGTAGTTTAGTATATCTAGACAGTACTGAGGTTTAGTATATCTAGACAGGGGTGTAGTTTAGTATATCTAGACAGTGGTGTAGTTTAGTATATCTAGACAGTGGTGTAGTTTAGTATATCTAGACAGTGGTGTAGTTTAGTATATCTAGACAGTGGTGTAGTTTAGTATATCTAGACAGTACTGTAGTTTAGTATATCTAGACAGTGGTGTAGTTTAGTATATATATAAAGTGGTGTAGTTTAGTATATCTAGACAGTGGTGTAGTTTAGTATATCTAGACAGTACTGAGGTTTAGTATATCTAGACAGTACTGTAGTTTAGTATATCTAGACAGTGGTGTAGTTTAGTATATCTAGACAGTACTGTAGTTTAGTATATCTAGACAGTTGTGTAGTTTAGTATATCTAGACAGTGGTGTAGTTTAGTATATCTAGACAGTACTGTAGTTTAGTATATCTAGACAGTGGTGTAGTTTAGTATATCTAGACAGTACTGAGGTTTAGTATATCTAGACAGTACTGGGGTTTAGTATATCTAGACAGTGGTGTAGTTTAGTATATCTAGACAGTGGTGTAGTTTAGTATATCTAGACAGTACTGTAGTGTAGTATATCTAGACATTAGTATAGTAAATCTAGACAGTACTGAGGTTTAGTATATTTAGACAGTACTGTAGTTTAGTATATCTAGACATTAGTATAGTAAATCTAGACAGTACTGAGGTTTAGTATATCTAGACAGTACTGTAGTTTAGTATATCTAGACAGTACTGTAGTGTAGTATATCTAGATAGTACTGAGGTTTAGTATATCTAGACAGTACTGTAGTTTAGTAAATCTAGACAGTTTATCTACTGGGGGTATGTATTGTTCTGTGAGGTAGCAGCTCCACCTGCTGGTTACAACGTATATTATTAGATATATTATATTCTCTTCTTGACTTCGTTCTCCAACCTGTATCCTGGCTGTGAGAACGTCTGTGTCTATATTCATTATGTGTGTCTCTGTAGTGTCCGTGAGTATCTCCAACCTGTATCCTGGCTGTGAGAACGTCTGTGTGCGTAGTCGCAGTATGATGTTTGAGCCCAGCCTGACCAAGGGAGTCCTGGAAGTGTTCAGCCCCGTCACCAACGCACTCTCCTCAGCCGACGACCTCGCCACCAGAGCCATCGACATCCAGAACACGAACATCAATGGTGAATACTAGTCTGACCCCGATCCTCTAACCCAGCCTTTCCCAAACTCGGTCCTGGGGACCCAAAGGGTGCATGTTTTGGTGGTGAATACTAGTCTGACCCCGATCCTCTAACCCAGCCTTTCCCAAACTCGGTCCTCGGGACCCAAAGGGTGCATGTTTTGGTTGTTGCCTCAGCACTGCACAGCTGATTCAAATAATCAACTCATCATCAAGCTTTGAAGTCAGCTGTGTAGTACTAGGGCAAAAACCAAAACATGCACCCTTTGGGGTCCCCAGGACCGAGTTTGGGAAACACTGCTCTAAGACCTAACCTTTACTAGATGAGTTCCAGTCATAGAATATCCTCCTCTAACCCCTAACCCTTAACCTTTACTAGATGAGTTCCAGTCATAGAAGATCCTCCTCTAACCCCTAACCCTTAACCTTTACTAGATGAGTTCCAGTCATAGAAGATCCTCCTCTAACCCCTAACCCTTAACCTTTACTAGATGAGTTCCAGTCATAGAAGATCCTCCTCTAACCCCTAACCCTTAACCTTTACTAGATGAGTTCCAGTCATAGAAGATCCTCCTCTAACCCCTAACCCTTAACCTTTACTAGATGAGTTCCAGTCATAGAAGATCCTCCTCTAACCCCTAACCCTTAACCTTTACTAGATGAGTTCCAGTCATAGAAGATCCTCTTTTTGTGCTCTATTCATTAAACTCTCTCTATCTCTCTCTGTGACTGTCTCTCTGTCTGTCTCTCTCTGTGACTGTCTCTCTGTCTGTCTCTCTCTGTGACTGTCTCTCTGTCTCTAGGTGTAGGAGACTTCAGTGTTTGGGAGTTCAGTGGTAACCCTGTGTACTACTGTTCTTACGACTACTTTGCTGCCAACGACCCTACAGCCATCCACCTGGTGCTGTTCAGTCTGGAGGAACCCTACGAGACTCAGCTCAGCCAGGCTACATACTGGCTCAACATGTTGAAGGCCTTAACACTGCCACAGGATACTATAGGTACATACCCCCTTTTCATTACATCATCTCAGAGCACCTGTTAAGCAAAATAAACAACAAGTCATTTAAAAAGAAATATATTCTAGATCAAGTCTGTTTGAGTGCTTCTAGATCCAGTCTGTTTCACTGCTTCTAGATCCAGTCTGTTTCACTGCTTCTAGATCCAGTCTGTTTCACTGCTTCTAGATCCAGTCTGTTTCACTGCTTCTAGATCCAGTCTGTTTCACTGCTTCTAGATCAAGTATGGTTCAGTGCTTCTAGATCAAGTATGTTTCAGTGCTTCTAGATCCAGTCTGTTTGAGGATCTGGAAGCTCATAACTAGATGGTCAGTAGAGGTGGTGGGCAGGCAGCTCCATATCATCAGGGCGTCTGCAGCTTGTTCTCCTGACCTTAACCCTCAGCCAGACCACATACTGGTTCAACATGCTAGTCTCTCAGGATAACATCTGTAAGCCAGTCACATAGACTCACTATACCTTCACTAGTCATTCATCAAATAATCAAATATCTTGTAGTAGAAAAGAATCATCCTGTATCTGTCTACTTTGCCATGTCATATTCCCCTCCTCTCTAACCCTTGACCTCTCGCTCCGGACTCATCTCCTCTCTCCTATGTTGTCATGGTTCCAGCCTGTCTGAACATCACATGACAGACAGTTCAGTGTTGCTTTAAGAGACTACATCCATACAGTAGAACATGGCTTGAATGAGTTTGTTAGGAATCTGACTGCAGGTATAGAGGTTTAGCTAGGAGTATCTGTAGGTGAATGTTGAGCTGACCGGTAACACAGTGTGTCCGTCCCCAGCGTTTGGAGGTCGCATCCATAGCCCGCTGACGGTAGTCCTTGTGGGGACTCATGCTGACGTGGCTTGCCTGCCTCGGGGGGCTGGAGGGGAGTTTGGATACGACAAGGAGAGGCCTCTACTCAAGGAGCTCCGGAACAGGTTTGGCAACGACCTGCAGATCTCAGAGAGGCTGTTTGTGATGGACGCTGGAGCCTCCGCCTCTAAAGATGTCAAACTGCTCCGGAACCACCTGCTGGAACTACGCAATAACATCGTCTCTGTAAGTTCCTACACTCTGACAGCCAATAGCATCGTCTCTGTAAGTTCCTACACTCTGACAGCCAATAGCATCGTCTCTGTAAGTTCCTACACTCTGACAGCCAATAGCATCGTCTCTGTAAGTTCCTACACTCTGACAGCCAATAGCATCGTCTCTGTAAGTTCCTACACTCTGACAGCCAATAACATCGTCTCTGTAAGTTCCTACACTCTGACAGCCAATAACATCGTCTCTGTAAGTTCCTACACTCTGACAGCCAAGAACATCGTCTCTGTAAGTTCCTACACTCTGACAGCCAATAGCATCGTCTCTGTTAGTTCCTACACTCTGACAGCCAATAACATCGTCTCTGTAAGTTCCTACACTCTGACAGCCAATAGCATCGTCTCTGTAAGTTCCTACACTCTGACAGCCAATAGCATCGTCTCTGTAAGTTCCTACACTCTGACAGCCAAGAACATTGTCTCTGTAAGTTCCTACACTCTGACAGCCAATAGCATCGTCTCTGTAAGTTCCTACACTCTGACAGCCAATAACATCGTCTCTGTTAGTTCATACACTCTGACAGCCAATAACATTGTCTCTGTTAGTTCATTCACCCTACTACCCTTACCACTACGTGCCACCATCACCCTACTACCCTTACCACTACGTGCCACCATCACCCTACTACCCTTACCACTACGTGCCACCATCACCC
The DNA here is from genome assembly GCF_018296145.1 of Oncorhynchus tshawytscha. Lineage (NCBI taxonomy): Eukaryota > Metazoa > Chordata > Actinopteri > Salmoniformes > Salmonidae > Oncorhynchus > Oncorhynchus tshawytscha. The sequence continues at coordinate 1,215,833 of NC_056440.1, read as the reverse complement.
TACTACCCTTACCACTATGTACCACCATCACCCTACTACCCTTACCACTATGTACCACCATCACCCTACTACCCTTACCACTACGTACCACCATCACCCTACTACCCTTACCACTACGTACCACCATCACCCTACTACCCTTACCACTACGTACCACCATCACCCTACTACCCTTACCACTACGTGCCACCATCACCCTACTACCCTTACCACTACGTACCACCATCACCCTACTACCCTTACCACTATGTACCACCATCACCCTACTACCCTTACCACTACGTACCACCATCACCCTACTACCCTTACCACTATGTACCACCATCACCCTACTACCCTTACCACTACGTACCACCATCACCCTACTACCCTTACCACTACGTACCACCATCACCCTACTACCCTTACCACTACGTACCACCATCACCCTACTACCCTTACCACTACGTACCACCATCACCCTACTACCCTTACCACTATGTACCACCATCACCCTACTACCCTTACCACTACGTGCCACCATCACCCTACTACCCTTACCACTACGTGCCACCATCACCCTACTACCCTTACCACTATGTACCACCATCACCCTACTACCCTTACCACTATGTACCACCATCACCCTACTACCCTTACCACTACGTACCACCATCACCCTACTACCCTTACCACTATGTACCACCATCACCCTACTACCCTTACCACTATGTACCACCATCACCCTACTACCCTTACCACTATGTACCACCATCACCCTACTACCCTTACCACTATGTACCACCATCACCCTACTACCTTTACCACTATGTACCACCATCACCCTACTACCTTTACCACTATGTACCACCATCACCCTACTACCCTTACCACTATGTACCACCATCACCCTACTACCCTTGCCACTATGTACCACCATCACCCTACTACCCTTACCACTACGTGCCACCATCACCCTACTACCCTTACCACTACGTGCCACCATCACCCTACTACCCTTACCACTACGTACCACCATCACCCTACTACCCTTACCACTATGTACCACCATCACCCTACTACCCTTACCACTACGTGCCACCATCACCCTACTACCCTTACCACTACGTGCCACCATCACCCTACTACCCTTACCACTACGTACCACCATCACCCTACTACCCTTACCACTATGTACCACCATCACCCTACTACCCTTACCACTATGTACCACCATCACCCTACTACCCTTACCACTACGTACCACCATCACCCTACTACCCTTACCACTACGTACCACCATCACCCTACTACCCTTACCACTACGTACCACCATCACCCTACTACCCTTACCACTACGTGCCACCATCACCCTACTACCCTTACCACTACGTACCACCATCACCCTACTACCCTTACCACTATGTACCACCATCACCCTACTACCCTTACCACTACGTACCACCATCACCCTACTACCCTTACCACTATGTACCACCATCACCCTACTACCCTTACCACTACGTGCCACCATCACCCTACTACCCTTACCACTACGTACCACCATCACCCTACTACCCTTACCACTACGTACCACCATCACCCTACTACCCTTACCACTACGTACCACCATCACCCTACTACCCTTACCACTATGTACCACCATCACCCTACTACCCTTACCACTACGTACCACCATCACCCTACTACCCTTACCACTACGTACCACCATCACCCTACTACCCTTACCACTACGTACCACCATCACCCTACTACCCTTACCACTACGTACCACCATCACCCTCCTACCCTTACCACTACGTGCCACCATCACCCTACTACCCTTACCACTACGTGCCACCATCACCCTACTACCCTTACCACTACGTACCACCATCACCCTACTACCCTTACCACTACGTACCACCATCACCCTACTACCCTTACCACTACGTGCCACCATCACCCCTATAATAATGACAATAATAAGTAAGTTACTGCTTCCTATGCAGATGTTATTATTCAGTGTCTCAGGCTGTGTCAGACTAATCCAGTCTGTAAGAGGAGCCGTTCCTCCTCAGTGGTCGTCGTTTTCCCTCTGGGTTGTTCCACATGTCCCACAACTCATTTTGGCCAATTGACTTTTCAATTTATTTTTCTGATGTTGCAATTCTTTAGTTTCTCTCAGATTTGAATTGACACGTTTTTATTGTTTTGATTTTGTGAGTTATTGAACACCTGTATAGAGTTCATTATTTCATTGGAGTTTAATGTTTCAATGAATTTATCTGCACTGTTTGGAGCCCATCTGTCTAATTTGGTTCTTGTTGTAGAGGTTAATTGGGCTGTATTTTTGAATGAGTATTGCTGGTTAATTTCTTCAGAAACACCTTGATCCGACTGTGATCCGACAATGGTGTCTGTGATCCAATGGTGTCTGTGATCCAATGGTGTCTGTGGTCTTACAATGGTGTCTGTGGTCTTACAATGGTGTCTATGATCCGACAATGGTGTCTGTGATCCGACAATGGTGTCTGTGGTCTTACAATGGTGTCTGTGGTCTTACAATGGTGTCTATGATCTGACAATGGTGTCTGTGGTCTGACAATGGTGTCTGTGGTCTTACAATGGTGTCTGTGGTCTGACAATGGTGTCTGTGGTCTGACAGTGAATGCACTAATGGAGGAGGGGTCAATGTCAGTGATGCCATAATCGACTACACTTGTCCCAAGAGCTGAGCAGTAAGTAAACTGACCTACAGAGTCCCCTCTGATTCTACCATGAAGCATGTACAGGCCTAAGGCTCGACAGAGATGCACTAACTCCTTCCCGTTTCTGTTCAGTATTTGGTCAGGACTGTTTCTCTTATTTATAGTAGGGCTGCTGTACAAGGAGGGTGGTCAGGACTGTTTCTCTTATTTATAGTAGGGCTGCTGTACAAGGAGGGTGGTCAGGACTGTTTCTCTTATTTATAATAGGGCTACTGTACAAGGAGGGTGGTCAGGACTGTTTCTCTTATTTATAATAGGGCTGCTGTACAAGGAGGGTGGTCAGGACTGTTTCTCTTATTTATAGTAGGGCTGCTGTACAAGGAGGGTGGTCAGGACTGTTTCTCTTATTTATAATAGGGCTGCTGTACAAGGAGGGTGGTCAGGACTGTTTCTCTTATTTATAATAGGGCTGCTGTACAACGAGGGGTGTCCAAATATGTGGTGGTTACCTCCCTCATCAGTGTAGTCAGGCTCAGAACCTGTTCTCGCATTGGAACCTCCACAACGAAGCACTTAATGACGAGTTTGGAGGGTACTATGGTGTTAAATGCTGAGCCACTTTAATAATGTAAAAATATGTGTAAAAAATACATCACTAGTCACTTTAAATTTTGCCACTTTATATAATGTTTACATACCCTACATTACTCATCTCATATGTATATACTGTATACTGCATCTTGCCTATGCCGTTCGGCCATCTCTCATTCATATATTTATATGTACATATTCTTATTCATTCCTTTATACTTGTGTGTATAAGGTAGTTGTTGTGAAATTGTTAGATTAATTGTTAGATATTACTGCCGGAACTAGAATATATTATTGTCGGAACTAGAAGCACAAGCATTTCGCTACACTCGCATTAACATCTGCTAACAATGTGTATGTGACCAATGAAATTTGATTTATTTAGTTGATTAACTGTCCTGGGAAGTCTTTTCTTGGTAGGAGCGTAGATACATCTATATTGGTTGTTGGGAACATAGCCTGTGCCCATTCTGCCACTCTTCTCATTGCCCCAGATACATTTTCACCTTTGGCAGGAAGGTTGTTTGTGCCAGTGTGGATGATGATGTTATCAGGGGTGTCAATCCTGGTCTGACTGAGTAGCTGCATTGCACTGTCAGTTGTAAGACACCAGAACCTATACACCAGGTGTCCAGGGAATCATCTCTCCTGACCAAGAGCTTCCCATTTTAATCGATAAAGATTGCAGTTGTGGGTAGTTGTTTGGGTGGAGCAGACTGGGAGGCTGTTATTCTGACCTGGGCTGAAGCAGACTGGGAGGTTCACCTGGGCTGGAGCAGACTGGTAGGTTGACCTGGGCTGGAGCAGACAGGAAGGGTGGTAGGTTGACCTGGGCTGAAGCAGACTGGGAGGCTGTTAGGTTGACCTAGGCTGAAGCAGACTGGGAGGTTGACCTGGGCTGGAGCAGACTGGGAGGTTGACCTGGGCTGGAGAGCAGACTGGGAGGTTGACCTGGGCTGGAGCAGACTGGGAGGTTGACCTGGGCTGGAGCAGACTGGGAGGTTGACCTGGGCTGGAGCAGACTGGGAGGTTGACCTGGGCTGGAGCAGACTGGGAGGTTGACCTGAGCTGGAGCAGACTGGGAGGTTGACCTGAGCTGGAGCAGACTGGGAGGTTGACCTGGGCTGGAGCAGACTGGGAGGTTGACCTGGGCTGGAGCAGACTGGGAGGTTGACCTGGGCTGGAGCAGACTGGGAGGTTGACCTGGGCTGGAGCAGACTGGGAGGTTGACCTGGGCTGGAGCAGACTGGGAGGTTGACCTGGGCTGGAGCAGACTGGGAGGTTGACCTGGGCTGGAGCAGACTGGGAGGTTGACCTGGGCTGGAGCAGACTGGGAGGTTGACCTGGGCTGGAGCAGACTGGGAGGTTGACCTGGGCTGGAGCAGACTGGGAGGTTGACCTGGGCTGGAGCAGACTGGGAGGTTGACCTGGGCTGGAGCAGACTGGGAGGTTGACCTGGGCTGGAGCAGACTGGGAGGTTGACCTGGGCTGGAGCAGACTGGGAGGTTGACCTGGGCTGGAGCAGACTGGGAGGTTGACCTGGGCTGGAGCAGACTGGGAGGTTGACCTGGGCTGGAGCAGACTGGGATGTTGACCTGGGCTGGAGCAGACTGGGAGGCTGGTATTCTGGGCTGGAGCAGACTGGGAGGCTGGTATTCTGGGCTGGAGCAGACTGGGAGGCTGGTATTCTGGGCTGGAGCAGACTGGGAGGCTGGTATTCTGGGCTGGAGCAGACTGGGAGGCTGGTATTCTGGCTGGAGCAGACTGGGAGGGGGATTGGCTGACCTGGGCTGGAGCAGACTGGGATGCTGGTTGGTTAACCTGGGCTGGAGCAGACAGGAAGGCTGGTGCAGTGTCATCAGGCTGTGTGATGAAGGCCATGCTGGTCTCAGGTTCTGCCTTTGTTGTAGCAAGCTGGTGAACATGTTCTCTAGATGCAGAGGACATAATGACCAGCTGCTGGTTGAGGGTGTCAATGTACTTATTTCCATAGCAACGCTGGTGATGTTGGCTACAATGTTGCAACAGAAGCCTACCTTGTTTTTGGTATTATTGGTCTTTTGAGAAATGGGACTTGTGACAAATTGAGTCCAAAAGCTTTTTTGAAATCAACGCAGCATGAGAAGACTTTGCCTTTGTTTTGTTTTGTTTGTTTGTTAATGAGGGTGTGCAGGGTGAATACGTGGTCTGTCGTACAGTAATCTGGTAAAAAGACAATTTGACATTTGCTCAGTTCATTGTTTTCGCTGAGGAAATGTATGAGTCTGCTGTTAATGATAATGCAGAGGATTTTCCCAAGGTTTCTTTTGACGCATATCCCATGGTAGTTATTAGGGTCAAATTTGTTAAGTCCCTCTCTCTGCCCTCTCTTTGACAGACCTGTAGTCCCATGTCGGCCCTTTCAGAGTGTCTGGTCTCGACCCTGCCCTCCTGGAGGAAAATGAGTGGCCCTAACCAGCTGACGTCATGGCAACAGTTTGTCTCTGACGTCCAGGAACACATCAACCCACTGGTCAGCGAGGAGCACCTCCGAGGGGTCGCACAGCAGCTCCACAGCATGGGAGAGGTACACACACACACACACACACATAGCAGCTACACAGCATGGGAGAGGTACACACACACACACACACACACAGCAGCTCCACAGCATGGGAGAGGTACACACACACACACACACACACACACAGCAGCTCCACAGCATGGGAGAGGTACACACACACACACACACAGCAGCTCCACAGCATGGGAGAGGTACACACACAGCAGCTCCACAGCATGGGAGAGGTACACACACACCCTATTACACAAAAGTCCAAACTTCAACGTAAGTCGAGTGCACCTCAAATAGTGTCAAGGATCCATATTCAACCCAGGATACTCCTCTATTCAGTGTCTGTGTTGTGAGGTTCTGGTTTCTGCCACCAGGTGTCACTGTTTAGCAGTGTGTTCCTCCATCTGGAAACAGTGATTGGACTGTTAGGACATGTTGATGTTAACAAGAATGACTCTGCTCTGGTAGATAGACAGCCAACTGGCCTGGACAGACTTCAACTTGTCTTGTACTTCACACAATTCAATACCAGATTATATTTGATATTCTAACTTCATTCACCTTTCTCTCTTCTATTCGCTCTCGCTCTCTCACTCAATTCAATTTAAGGACTTTATTGTCATGGGAAACATATGTTTACATTGCCAAAGCAAGTGAAATAGATAATAAACAAAAGTGACATAAACAATAATGAACAGTAAACATTACACTCAGAACAGTTCCAAAACCATAAACACATTTCAAATGTCATATTATGTCTAAATACAGTGTTGTAACGATGTGCAAATAGTTAAAGGGAAAATAAGAAATATAAATATGGGTTGTATTTACAATGGAGTTTGTTCTTCACTGTTTGCCCTTTTCTTGTGGCAACAGGTCACAAATCTTGCTGCTGTGAAGTCGCACTGTGGAATTTCATCACAATTGGATTTGTTTTTTAATACTTTGTGGGTCTGTGTAATCTGAGGGAAATATGTGTCTTTAACATGGTCATATGTTGGCAGGAGGTTAGGAAGTTCAGTTTCCACCTCATATTAGACCAATGAAATTGGTTCTTTCTACCTACATGGTACTGAACCTTGGTTCCTTCTACCTACATGGTGCTGAACCTTGGTTCCTTCTACCTACATGGTACTGAACCTTGGTTCCTTCTACCTACATGGTGCTGAACCTTGGTTCCTTCTACCTACATGGTACTGAACCTTGGTTCCTTCTACCTACATGGTACTGAACCTTGGTTCCTTCTACCTACATGGTGCTGAACCTTGGTTCCTTCTACCTACATGGTACTGAAACTTGGTTCCTTCTACCTACATGGTGCTGAACCTTGGTTCCTTCTACCTACATGGTACTGAACCTTGGTTCCTTCTACCTACATGGTACTGAACCTTGGTTCCTTCTACCTACATGGTGCTGAACCTTGGTTCCTTCTACCTACATGGTGCTGAACCTTGGTTCCTTCTACCTACATGGTGCTGAACCTTGGTTCTTTCTGCCTACATGGTGCTGAACCTTGGTTCCTTCTGCCTACATGGTGCTGAACCTTGGTTCCTTCTACCTACATGGTACTGAACCTTGGTTCCTTCTACCTACATGGTGCTGAACCTTGGTTCAGGGAGGGTGTGAGAGATATCAGCCAATCACATGGAGACGCACGAGCAGTTATTGTGACGTCATCCCAGTTCATTCACAACGATCGGGAACTATTTCACACTGGGAAGATTTTTACATGCCCCCCTTAACTATGGACAATTTATTTTTGATTATACATTTCTCTCTCCCTCCTTTTGTATCCATCTCTCTCTCTTCCCCATCCTCCTAACAGATCAACCTGATGCAGAGTGAGACGGTGCAGGATGTGATGGTGTTGGAGCCCCGCTGGCTGTGTAGTGGGGTGTTAGCCCGCCTCCTCTCTGTGGACACGCCTAAAGCCATCCACCACTACAGGGGGCGCTACAGACTGGAGGAGATACAGGCTCTGGCCCCAGAGAGCGACGTGGACGAACTGCTACAGGTCAGAGACAGTCATCATTACTAAGACGGGGAAGCATCTCCCATAGGAAAACATGTCACACTTAGCGACCATGCTAACACAAGCTGGGCATGCAGTTGTATACCGTCAAGTATACCACAATGCAACATGTTAGCATCTCCCATAGGAAGACATTAGCGTCCATGCTAACATCCTCTCTTACGACAGGTGCTGGATGCCATGGACGTGTGCGTACGTGACCTGACCAACCCTGGCATGGTGGATGTCCCCGCCCTGATCAAGACCAACAGCCTCCACCACTCCTGGACGGAGGAAGAGGAGGAGGACGATGTCCTGATCTACGGAGGGGTCAGACTGGTTCCTGCTGAACACCTCACACCTTTCCCCTGTGGACTGTTCCACAAGCTACAGGTACATGCTCTGATTCATCAAGACTGTCTGAACGACTCCCCAGTCCCTACCAATACTGTCTGAACGACTCCCCAGTCCCTACCAATACTGTCTGAACGACTCCCCAGTCCCTATCAAGACTGTCTGAACGACTCCCCAGTCCCTATCAAGACTGTCTGAACGACTCCCCAGTCCCTACCAATACTGTCTGAACGACTCCCCAGTCCCTATCAAGACTGTCTGAACGACTCCCCAGTCCCTATCAAGACTGTCTGAATGACTCCCCAGTCCCTATCAATACTGTCTGAACGACTCCCCAGTCCCTACCAATACTGTCTGAATGACTCCCCAGTCCCTACCAATACTGTCTGAATGACTCCCAGTCCCTATCAATACTGTCTGAACGACTCCCCAGTCCCTATCAATACTGTCTGAATGACTCCCCAGTCCCTATCAATACTGTCTGAACGACTCCCCAGTCCCTACCAATACTGTCTGAACGACTCCCCAGTCCCTATCAATACTGTCTGAACGACTCCCCAGTCCCTACCAATACTGTCTGAACGACTCCCCAGTCCCTACCAATACTGTCTGAACGACTCCCCAGTCCCTACCAATACTGTCTGAACGACTCCCCAGTCCCTACCAATACTGTCTGAATGACTCCCCAGTCCCTATCAATACTGTCTGAACGACTCCCCAGTCCCTACCAATACTGTCTGAACGACTCCCCAGTCCCTACCAATACTGTCTGAATGACTCCCCAGTCCCTACCAATACTGTCTGAATGACTCCCCAGTCCCTACCAATACTGTCTGAATGACTCCCCAGTCCCTACCAATACTGTCTGAATGACTCCCAGTCCCTACCAATACTGTCTGAATGACTCCCCAGTCCCTACCAATACTGTCTGAATGACTCCCCAGTCCCTACCAATACTGTCTGAATGACTCCCAGTCCCTATCAAGACTGTCTGAATGACTCCCAGTCCCTACCAATACTGTCTGAATGACTCCCCAGTCCCTACCAATACTGTCTGAACGACTCCCCAGTCCCTACCAATACTGTCTGAATGACTCCCCAGTCCCTACCAATACTGTCTGAATGACTCCCAGTCCCTACCAATACTGTCTGAACGACTCCCCAGTCCCTACCAATACTGTCTGAATGACTCCCCAGTCCCTATCAATACTGTCTGAACGACTCCCCAGTCCCTACCAATACTGTCTGAATGACTCCCCAGTCCCTACCAATACTGTCTGAATGACTCCCCAGTCCCTATCAAGACTGTCTGAATGACTCCCAGTCCCTATCAAGACTGTCTGAATGACTCCCCAGTCCCTACCAATACTGTCTGAATGACTCCCCAGTCCCTACCAATACTGTCTGAACGACTCCCCAGTCCCTATCAATACTGTCTGAATGACTCCCCAGTCCCTATCAATACTGTCTGAACGACTCCCCAGTCCCTATCAATACTGTCTGAACGACTCCTCAGTCCCTACCAATACTGTCTGAACGACTCCCCAGTCCCTATCAATACTGTCTGAACGACTCCTCAGTCCCTACCAATACTGTCTGAACGACTCCCCAGTCCCTATCAATACTGTCTGAACGACTCCCCAGTCCCTATCAATACTGTCTGAACGACTCCTCAGTCCCTATCAATACTGTCTGAACGACTCCTCAGTCCCTATCAATACTGTCTGAACGACTCCTCAGTCCCTATCAATACTGTCTGAACGACTCCTCAGTCCCTACCAATACTGTCTGAACGACTCCCCAGTCCCTATCAATACTGTCTGAACGACTCCCCAGTCCCTATCAATACTGTCTGAACGACTCCTCAGTTCCTACCAATACTGTCTGAACGACTCCCCAGTCCCTACCAATACTGTCTGAACGACTCCCCAGTCCCTATCAATACTGTCTGAATGACTCCCCAGTCCCTACCAATACTCTCTGAATGACTCCCCAGTCCCTATCAATACTGTCTGAATGACTCCCCAGTCCCTATCAATACTGTCTGAATGACTCCCCAGTCCCTATCAATACTGTCTGAATGACTCCCCAGTCCCTACCAATACTGTCTGAATGACTCCCCAGTCCCTATCAATACTGTCTGAATGACTCCCCAGTCCCTATCAAGACTGTCTGAATGACTCCCCAGTCCCTACCAATACTGTCTGAATGACTCCCCAGTCCCTACCAATACTGTCTGAATGACTCCCCAGTCCCTACCAATACTGTCTGAATGACTCCCCAGTCCCTATCAATACTGTCTGAATGACTCCCCAGTCCCTATCAATACTGTCTGAATGACTCCCCAGTCCCTACCAATACTGTCTGAATGACTCCCCAGTCCCTATCAATACTGTCTGAACGACTCCCCAGTCCCTACCAATACTGTCTGAATGACTCCCCAGTCCCTATCAATACTGTCTGAATGACTCCCCAGTCCCTATCAATACTGTCTGAATGACTCCCCAGTCCCTATCAATACTGTCTGAACGACTCCCCAGTCCCTATTGAATATGCTGCCATCTGGGATGCTCTGGAGTATGTTTCTTCTCCCAGAATGAATAGTATGCTGTTGTCATGTTTCCTGACCTCTGACCTCCAGGTGAACCTGTGTCGCTGGAGCCACCAGCAGCGCCCTGAGGACGACACAGGGGAGGGGCCTGACGGAGACATCCGCCTCTGGACCAATGGGGCAAAGGTGAGCCAAGGCGGAGCGGAGGCCATGATCCTATTGGTCAACCACGGCCAGGGGGTGGAGATCCAGGTCAGAGGTCACGACAGCGAACGGGCCAAGTGTTACACCCTCCTGGACACCATGGTTACCATCACAGAGTCGCTCCTGTCCTCCACCCTCCCTGGCCTCCTCACCGCCCGGTACTACCTCAGCCCCCAGCAGCTCAGAGAGCATCACGGTCCCGTTATGATCTACCAGCCTAAAGACTTCCTGAAGGCCCAGACCCAGAGAGAGACCAGCCTCACCAACACCATGGGGGGGTACAGGGAGAGCTTCAGCAGTATCCTCGCCTTGGGCTGTACTGAAGTCTATAGTCAGGGTAGTCTGTGTGCAGATGTCCACATCTCAGAGGTCAGCCTGCTGGCCAGGAGGAAGCTATGTCGTCTGTTAGACCCTCCTGATGCGCTGGGGAAGGATTGGTGTCTGCTGGCTATGAACCTTGGTCTCACATACCTGGTGGCCAAACACAGCTCCACCCCCAACGGCACCACAACCAATGGGGTCCCTGCCCCAGACAATGACCCCGCCCTCCTGGCCAGCCCCACGGCAGCGCTGCTACTGGATTGGTCAGTCCGTCCAGACAGCACGGTGGGGTTGTTGATGTGGAAGCTGCGTGAGTTGGGGAGGCGTGACGCTGCTGACTTCCTGTTAAAGACCTCGCCTGTCTTCAGGGTCAACATAGAGGGTGTGGCTAGGGGGAGGGGAAGAGCCTGTAACGGAGGCACCTCCTACAACTCCATCAGCTCAGTCATCTCCCGATGAGACGGGTGTAATCACTGGGAACCAAGCGGAACCAAGCGGGTAGAGAAACACAGGGACAAACCTGAATTGGGTTTTCTTTTTCCGTTGAAAAACATTTTGCTTCAGTGTGCGCTATTGAATACACACCATGTCCTGGATCAGAACAGCTTCCGCTCATCCTGATCTGGCCCATCAGGGGAGAAGACTAGAATCTGATCATAGATCAGAGTCCTGACTGGGGAAACTAACTGTGTCCTGTCCTCAGAGTGAGGCTGGGCTAATTAGGGCTGACGAACCAACCAACACCATGTGCAATGTAATCTTTCCCGGGGGTTTAGTGTTAGTTCTCTCCTGTTAACCCCTAGGTCACTGATGCTCTGTGAGACTGATGCTCTGTGCACATCCAGTGTCCATATAGCTCCCCTCCTTTCTTCTCCTACTCTCCTCCTGTCCTCTCCTCCTCCTGTCTTCCTCTCCTCCTCCTGTCCTCCTCCTGTCCTCTCCTCCTCCTCCTGTCCTCCTCCTGTCCTGTCCTCCTCCTCCTGTCCTGTCCTCCTCTCCTCCTGTCCTTCTCTCCTCCTCTCCTCCTCCTCCTCTCCTCCTCCTGTCCACTCTCCTTGCCCTCCTGTCCTCTCCTCCTCCTGTCCTCCTGTCCACTCTCATCCTCCTCCTGTCCTCTCCTCCTCCCCCTGTCCTCATCCCCTCTCTCCTCTAAACCTCTCCCTCTCATCCTGTTCTCTCTCCCCCTCTCCTCCTGTCCTCCTGTCCTCCTCCTGTCCTCTCCTCCCCCTGTCCTCATCTCCTCTCTCCTCTAAACCTCTCCTCTCTCCTCCTCTCTCACCCTGTTCTCTCCTTCTGTCCTCCTCGCCTCCTCCTGTCCTCTCCACCTCCCCCTGTCCTCATCTCCTCTAAACCTCTCCTCTCTCCTCCTCTCTCACCCTGTTCTCTCTCCTCCTGTCCTCCTCTCTCCTCCTGTCCTCTCTCCTCCTCCTCTCCTCACCATCCCCCTATATGAATGTTGAAATGAACTGGCTGTCCTGAGCTCCAAAGAGGATCCCAAATGGAGCCCTACTGAAGTGGCACTAAACTTCAGTAGTTACTCTTTCTGCCCTGCTGCCCTGCTTGTCAGCATCTCAACTCCAACACAGCATTAGAAGTACAGCAAGGGTTTTCTTTATTTTGACTGTTTTCTACATTGAAGAATAATAGTGAAACTACAAAATGACACATATGGAATCATGTAGTAACCAACAAAGTCTTTAACAAATCAAAATATATTTCACATTCATCAAAGTAGCCACTCTTTGCCTTGATGACAGCTTTAGACACTCTTGACATTCTCTCAACCAGCTTCATGAGGTAGTCACCTGGAATGCATTTCAATTAACAGGTGTGCCTTGTTAAAAGTAAAAATGTGTGGATTGTTTTTCCTTTCCTTAATGTGTGAGCCAATCAGTTATGTTGGGACAAACAGAAGGTAGCCCTATTTGGTGAAAGACCAAGTCCATATTATGGCAAGAACAGCTCAAATATGAAAAGAGAAATGACAGTCCATCATTACTTTAAGACATGAAGGTCAGTCAATCTGGAACATTTCAAGAACTTTGAAAGTTTCTTCACGTGCAGTCACAAAAACCATCAAGCACTATGATGAAACTGGCTCTCATGAGACTGCCACAGGAAAGGAAGACCCAGAGTTACCTCTGCCACAAAGGATAAGTTCATTAAGGTTAACTGCACCTCAGATTACAGCCCAAATAAATGCTTCACAGAGTTCAATCAGGCCTTCATGACTAATGGACATTAGACCGGTGGAAATCTGTCCATTGGTCTGGAAATTTGACCACAGAGTGAAAAAAAGCAGCCAACAAGTGCTCAGCATATCTGGGAACTCCTTCATTTGAAGAATCTCAAACGTTTTTGGTTACTACATGATTCCATATGTGTTATTTCATAGTTTTGATGTCTTCACTATTATTCTACAATATAGAAAACAGTAAAAATAAAGAAAAACCCTTGAATGAGTAGGTGGGTACAAACTTTTGACTGGTCCTGTACATGTCAGCACATGCCCCTCAACACAACACAACTGTTGTTCACGAAGGAAAATAAATAGATCCACATTATCAATGGAGGATTTGATATCAATCTGGGCTCCTTTTATATACTGAGGTTACAGTTTGATAACAGATGAAGTCTCTGTCCATCTCTTTCTGACATGATTACAGTTTGATAACAGATGAAGTCTCTGTCCATCTCTTTCTGACATGATTACAGTTTGATAACAGATGAAGTCTCTGTCCATCTCTTTCTGACATGATTACAGTTTGATAACAGATGAAGTCTCTGTCCATCTCTTTCTGACATGATTACAGTTTGATAACAGATGAAGTCTCTGTCCATCTCTTTCTGACATGATTACAGTTTGATAACAGATGAAGTCTCTGTCCATCTCTTTCTGACATGATTACAGTTTGATAACAGATGAAGTCTCTGTCCATCTCTTTCTGACATGATTACAGTTTGATAACAGATGAAGTCTCTGTCCATCTCTTTCTGACATGATTACAGTTTGATAACAGATGAAGTCTCTGTCCATCTCTTTCTAACATGATATAAGGAGTTCAATGCTTGACTAGTTCTAATGACAGTGAGATCTTTCTGACCTTCTACCTCTCCTAAAAAGCACAAAGGTTCAACAACCCTGTCTAGGGGATCTTCTTGTCCTGGTGTCTTTCCTACATAATGCACCACAGAGCTCTGGTCAAAAGGGTCCCATCTGGGATGGAACCCTGAACAGTCCATTGCCCCTGTCTAAGGGTTAGGGGTTAGTTACAACGATACAGCACAGCAGGTGGGGACTAACACTGTGTTGATAGATCAGTCCATTGGCCCTGTCTAAGGGTTAGGGGTTAGTTACAACGATACAACACAGCAGGTGGGGACTAACACTGTGTTGATAGATCCACAACGTAATGGAACATCTAACTCTTAGGGCTGGTTTCCCGGTCACAGATTAAGCCTGTAGCAAATAAACACGTTGGACTAGTCTTAATCTTAGTCTGGGAAACCAAATGAGTACTGTTGCGTGAGCTAGTGGCTTAAGATCAGCAGGCTAATGCAGTGTTGTGAAGACGACTGTGGTTTAAACCCAGACAGAGACCTAGCTCCCATGACAGGACCTTCCTAGCAGAAACAACATGTTAATTATTATGATGTGAATACCCAGAGGCCTAGACGGGGGAAGACAGAACACAGTGGTAATAGTGGTATCAGAGACAACATGTTGCTTCTCACCTAAACATACGCATCTTCTCCTGAAGAGCAACAGAGATTCCCATGTGAGGTTTTTTTGTGGGTTTATTTTAGCACAGACACACCACACAGACACAGACACACACACAGTTACTCTCGACTCTCCTACTGCTGCCTTGCTGAGCTGAAGAGCTGTGTCTGTGAAAGGGAAGTTACTAGTAGTGTACTACTGAGCTTTGAAAGTCTTCTAATGAACATTGAAATGTTTTTCTTGTTTCTTGATTCTGATGGTAAGTGGCTTTCTTTGTTTCCTTGGATTTGACGCAGACCATACTGCGTCCCAATTGGCACCCTATTCCCTACATAGTGCACTACTTTAGACCAGACGGTGCACTACTTTAGACCAGAGCCCTATTCCCTATATAGTACACTACTTTAGACCAGAGCCCTATTCCCTATATAGTGCACTACTTTAGACCAGAGCCCTATTCCCTATATAGTGCACTACTATAGACCAGAGCCCTATAGAACCCTATTCCCTATATAGTGCACTACTATAGACCAGAGCCCTATAGAACCCTATTCCCTACATATAGTACACTACTATAGACTAGAACCTCTATTCCCTATATAGTGCACTAGTATAGACTAGAGCCCTATAGAACCCTATTCCCTATATAGTGCACTATTATAGACCAGAACCCTATTCCCTATATAGTACACTACAATAGACCAGAGCCCTATAGAACCCTATTCCCTATATACAGTACACTACTATAGACCAGAACCCTATTCCCTATATAGTGCACTACTATAGACCAGAACCCTATTCCCTATATAGTGCACTACTATAGACCAGGGCCCTATAGAACCCTATTCCCTATATAGTACACTACTATAGACCCGAACCCTATTCCCTATATAGTGCACTACTTTAGACCAGGGCCCTATAGAACCCTATTCCCTATATAGTACACTACTATAGACCCGAACCCTATAGAACCCTATTCCCTATATAGTGCACTACTTTAGACCAGGGCCCTATAGAACCCTATTCCCTATATAGTACACTACTATAATATGGTTAGCACCATGTAGGGAATACAGTGCCATTTGTTGAGCACCCTCTGTATCTGTCTGTCTGAGTGCATGGAGACGGGTGTATTCAAGACTTTATACAGACACAACAGAAAGACGTCTCTCTCTGCACAATAGCCTTGTTTGTATTTCTGATTGTTCCCATAGACTGGGATGATACCATGTCCTGAACCTTTACAGTGTAGTAGTTACATTTGATAATAAATGGTTTACCTGAGAACATTGTGTACTGTGATTTATTGAATGTATAGCAATATTTCCTTCCCTCCCTTCTCTATAAATCTCCAGCTCCTGTTCATAGATGAGATGTCTGTGACTGAAATCTTCCTGGTAATATTTTCCTCACCCATCAGATAAACAGCACTTTATTTTGATGCAAGAATTACCTGAACAGGATTGTGTTTGTGGCCAGTCAGTGTTACGATAATATGTTCATATCAATGTAGGTCAATGTGTTGACTTCACTGTGTTTAGTAGAGTCTGAGCTGGTGTTAATGTGAGGACCGACTGGTGGTGTTAATGTGAGGAACAACTGGTGGTGTTAATGTGAGGAACAACTGGTGGTGTTAATGGGAGGACCGACTGGTGGTGTTAATGGGAGGACCGACTGGTGGTGTTAATGTGAGGAACAACTGGTGGTGTTAATGGGAGGACCGACTGGTGGTGTTAATGTGAGGACCGACTGGTGGTGTTAATGGGAGGACCGACTGGTGGTGTTAATGGGAGGACCGACTGGTGGTGTTAATGGGAGGAACAACTGGTGGTGTTAATGGGAGGACCGACTGGTGGTGTTAATGGGAGGACCGACTGGTGGTGTTAATGGGAGGACCGACTGGTGGTGTTAATGGGAGGAACAACTGGTGGTGTTAATGGGAGGACCGACTGGTGGTGTTAATGGGAGGACCGACTGGTGGTGTTAATGTGAGGACCGACTGGTGGTGTTAATGGGAGGAACAACTGGTGGTGTTAATGGGAGGAACAACTGGTGGTGTTAATGGGAGGACCGACTGGTGGTGTTAATGTGAGGACCGACTGGTGGTGTTAATGTGTTGACTTCACTGTGTTTAGTAAGAAGAGTCTATTGAGATTCCTGGTGTCAATGTGTTGACTTCACTGTGTTTAGTAGAGTCTATTGAGATTCCTGAGCTGGTGTTAATGTGAGGACCAACTGATGGTGTTAATGTGAGGACCGACTGGTGGTGTCAATGTGTTGACTTCACTGTGTTTAGTAGAGTCTATTGAGATTCCTGAGCTGGTGTTAATGTGAGGACCGACTGGTGGTGTTAATGTGAGGACCAACTGGCGGTGTTAATGTGAGGAACAACTGGTGGTGTTAATGTGAGGACCGACTGGTGGTGTTAATGGGAGGAACAACTGGTGGTGTTAGACTGGCTACGGAAAACTGTTAGATGTGTTAATGTGAGGACCAACTGGTGGTGTTAGATGTGTTAATGGGAGGAACAACTGGTGGTGTTAATGTGAGGAACAACTGGTGGTGTTAATGTGAGGAACAACTGGTGGTGTTAATGTGAGGACCGACTGGTGGTGTTAATGGGAGGAACAACTGGTGGTGTTAATGTGAGGAACAACTGGTGGTGTTAATGGGAGGACCGACTGGTGGTGTTAATGGGAGGAACAACTGGTGGTGTTAATGTGAGGACCAACTGGTGGTGTTAGACTGGCTACGGAAAACTGTTACATGTGTTAATGTGAGGAACAACTGGTGGTGTTAATGTGAGGAACAACTGGTGGTGTTAATGTGAGGACCGACTGGTGGTGTTAATGGGAGGAACAACTGGTGGTGTTAGACTGGCTACGGAAAACTGTTAGATGTGTTAATGTGAGGAACAACTGGTGGTGTTAGACTGGCTACGGAAAACTGTTAGATGTGTTAATGTGAGGACCAACTGGTGGTGTTAATGTGAGGAACAACTGCTGGTGTTAATGGGAGGAACAACTGGTGGTGTTAGATGTGTTAATGTGAGGAACAACTGGTGGTGTTAGATGTGTTAATGTGAGGAACAACTGGTGGTGTTAATGGGAGGAACAACTGGTGGTGTTAGATGGGAGGAACAACTGCTGGTGTTAATGGGAGGAACAACTGGTGGTGTTAGATGTGTTAATGGGAGGAACAACTGGTGGTGTTAGATGTGTTAATGGGAGGAACAACTGGTGGTGTTAGATGTGTTAATGGGAGGAACAACTGGTGGTGTTAGATGTGTTAATGGGAGGAACAACTGGTGGTGTTAATGGGAGGAACAGCTGGTGGTGTTAGATGTGTTAATGTGAGGAACAACTGGTGGTGTTAGATGTGTTAATGTGAGGAACAACTGGTGATGTTAGATGTGTTAATGTGAGGAACAACTGGTGGTGTTAGATGTGTTAATGGGAGGAACAACTGGTGGTGTTAGACGTGTTAATGTGAGGAACAACTGGTGGTGTTAACGGGAGGAACAACTGGTGGTGTTAGATGTGTTAATGTGAGGAACAACTGGTGGTGTTAATGTGAGGACCAACTGGTGGTGTTAATGTGAGGAACAACTGGTGGTGTTAATGTGAGGACCGACTGGTGGTGTTAATGGGAGGAACAACTGGTGGTGTTAATGGGAGGAACAACTGGTGGTGTTAATGGGAGGAACAACTGGTGGTGTTAATGTGAGGACCGACTGGTGGTGTTAATGGGAGGAACAACTGGTGGTGTTAATGTGAGGAACAACTGGTGGTGTTAATGGGAGGAACAACTGGTGGTGTTAATGGGAGGAACAACTGGTGGTGTTAATGGGAGGACCGACTGGTGGTGTTAATGGGAGGACCGACTGGTGGTGTTAATGTGAGTACCGACTGGTGGTGTTAATGGGAGGAACAACTGGTGGTGTTAATGGGAGGAACAACTGGTGGTGTTAATGGGAGGAACAACTGGTGGTGTTAAAGTGAGGACCGACTGGTGGTGTTAATGGGAGGAACAACTGGTGGTGTTAATGTGAGGAACAACTGGTGGTGTTAATGTGAGGAACAACTGGTGGTGTTAATGTGAGGACCGACTGGTGGTGTTAATGGGAGGAACAACTGGTGGTGTTAGACTGGCTACGGAAAACTGTTAGATGTGTTAATGTGAGGAACAACTGGTGGTGTTAATGTGAGGAACAACTGGTGGTGTTAATGTGAGGAACAACTGGTGGTGTTAGATGTGTTAATGTGAGGAACAACTGGTGGTGTTAGACTGGCTACGGAAAACTGTTAGATGTGTTAATGTGAGGAACAACTGGTGGTGTTAATGTGAGGAACAACTGGTGGTGTTAATGTGAGGACCAACTGGTGGTGTTAATGTGAGGAACAACTGGTGGTGTTAGACTGGCTACGGAAAACTGTTAGATGTGTTAATGTGAGGACCAACTGGTGGTGTTAGACTGGCTACGGAAAACTGTTAGATGTGTTAATGTGAGGAACAACTGGTGGTGTTAGATGTGTTAATGTGAGGAACAACTGGTGGTGTTAATGTGAGGACCAACTGGTGGTGTTAGATGTGTTAATGTGAGGAACAACTGGTGGTGTTAATGGGAGGAACAACTGGTAGTGTTAGATGTGTTAATGGGAGGAACAACTGGTGGTGTTAGATGTGTTAATGGGAGGAACAACTGGTGGTGGTAATGGGAGGAACAACTGGTGGTGTTAGATGTGTTAATGGGAGGAACAACTGGTGGTGTTAGATGTGTTAATGGGAGGACCAACTGGTGGTGTTAGATGTGTTAATGGGAGGAACAACTGGTGGTGTTAGATGTGTTAATGGGAGGAACAGCTGGTGGTGTTAGATGTGTTAATGTGAGGAACAACTGGTGGTGTTAGATGTGTTAATGTGAGGAACAACTGGTGGTGTTAGATGTGTTAATGTGAGGAACAACTGGTGGTGTTAGACGTGTTAATGTGAGGAACAACTGGTGGTGTTAACGGGAGGAACAACTGGTGGTGTTAGATGTGTTAATGGGAGGAACAACTGGTGGTGTTAGATGTGTTAATGGGAGGAACAACTGGTGGTGTTAACGGGAGGAACAACTGGTGGTGTTAGATGTGTTAATGGGAGGAACAACTGGTGGTGTTAACGGGAGGAACAACTGGTGGTGTTAGATGTGTTAATGGGAGGAACAACTGGTGGTGTTAATGGGAGGAACAACTGGTGGTGTTAATGGGAGGAACAACTGGTGGTGTTAGATGTGTTAATGGGGGAACAACTGGTGGTGTTAATGGGAGGAACAACTGGTGGTGTTAGATGTGTTAATGGGAGGAACAACTGGTGGTGTTAATGGGAGGAACAACTGGTGGTGTTAATGGGAGGAACAACTGGTGGTGTTAGATGTGTTAATGGGAGGAACAACTGGTGGTGTTAGATGTGTTAATGAGGGGAACAACTGGTGGTGTTAGACTGGCTACGGAAAACTGTTAGATGTGTTAATGTGAGGAACAACTGGTGGTGTTAATGTGAGGAACAACTGGTGGTGTTAATGTGAGGACCAACTGGTGGTGTTAATGTGAGGACCGACTGGTGGTGTTAATGGGAGGAACAACTGGTGGTGTTAGACTGGCTACGGAAAACTGTTAGATGTGTTAATGTGAGGAACAACTGGTGGTGTTAGACTGGCTACGGAAAACTGTTAGATGTGTTAATGTGAGGAACAACTGGTGGTGTTAATGTGAGGAACAACTGGTGGTGTTAGACTGGCTATGGAAAACTGTTAGATGTGTTAATGTGAGGAACAACTGGTGGTGTTAATGGGAGGAACAACTGGTGGTGTTAATGGGAGGAACAACTGGTGGTGTTAGATGTGTTAATGGGAGGAACAACTGGTGGTGTTAGATGTGTTAATGGGAGGAACAACTGGTGGTGTTAACGGGAGGAACAACTGGTGGTGTTAGATGTGTTAATGGGAGGAACAACTGGTGGTGTTAATGGGAGGAACAACTGGTGGTGTTAATGGGAGGAACAACTGGTGGTGTTAGATGTGTTAATGGGGGGAACAACTGGTGGTGTTAATGGGAGGAACAACTGGTGGTGTTAGATGTGTTAATGGGAGGAACAACTGGTGGTGTTAATGGGAGGAACAACTGGTGGTGTTAATGGGAGGAACAACTGGTGGTGTTAATGTGTTAATGAGGGGAACAACTGGTGGTGTTAGATGTGTTAATGGGAGGAACAACTGGTGGTGTTAGATGTGTTAATGAGGGGAACAACTGGTGGTGTTAGACTGGCTACGGAAAACTGTTAGATGTGTTAATGTGAGGAACAACTGGTGGTGTTAATGTGAGGAACAACTGGTGGTGTTAATGTGAGGACCAACTGGTGGTGTTAATGTGAGGACCGACTGGTGGTGTTAATGGGAGGAACAACTGGTGGTGTTAGACTGGCTACGGAAAACTGTTAGATGTGTTAATGTGAGGAACAACTGGTGGTGTTAGACTGGCTACGGAAAACTGTTAGATGTGTTAATGTGAGGAACAACTGGTGGTGTTAATGTGAGGAACAACTGGTGGTGTTAGACTGGCTATGGAAAACTGTTAGATGTGTTAATGTGAGGAACAACTGGTGGTGTTAATGGGAGGAACAACTGCTGGTGTTAATGGGAGGAACAACTGGTGGTGTTAGATGTGTTAATGTGAGGAACAACTGGTGGTGTTAGATGTGTTAATGTGAGGAACAACTGGTGGTGTTAATGGGAGGAACAACTGCTGGTGTTAATGGGAGGAACAACTGGTGGTGTTAGATGTGTTAATGGGAGGAACAACTGGTGGTGTTAGATGTGTTAATGGGAGGAACAACTGGTGGTGTTAGATGTGTTAATGGGAGGAACAACTGGTGGTGTTAGATGTGTTAATGGGAGGAACAACTGGTGGTGTTAATGGGAGGAACAGCTGGTGGTGTTAGATGTGTTAATGTGAGGAACAACTGGTGGTGTTAGATGTGTTAATGTGAGGAACAACTGGTGATGTTAGATGTGTTAATGTGAGGAACAACTGGTGGTGTTAGATGTGTTAATGGGAGGAACAACTGGTGGTGTTAGACGTGTTAATGTGAGGAACAACTGGTGGTGTTAACGGGAGGAACAACTGGTGGTGTTAGATGTGTTAATGTGAGGAACAACTGGTGGTGTTAATGTGAGGACCAACTGGTGGTGTTAATGTGAGGAACAACTGGTGGTGTTAATGTGAGGACCGACTGGTGGTGTTAATGGGAGGAACAACTGGTGGTGTTAATGGGAGGAACAACTGGTGGTGTTAATGTGAGGAACAACTGGTGGTGTTAATGTGAGGACCGACTGGTGGTGTTAATGGGAGGAACAACTGGTGGTGTTAATGTGAGGAACAACTGGTGGTGTTAATGTGAGGAACAACTGGTGGTGTTAATGGGAGGAACAACTGGTGGTGTTAATGGGAGGACCGACTGGTGGTGTTAATGGGAGGACCGACTGGTGGTGTTAATGTGAGGACCGACTGGTGGTGTTAATGGGAGGAACGACTGGTGGTGTTAATGGGAGGAACAACTGGTGGTGTTAATGGGAGGAACGACTGGTGGTGTTAATGGGAGGAACAACTGGTGGTGTTAATGTGAGGAACAACTGGTGGTGTTAGACTGGCTACGGAAAACTGTTAGATGTGTTAATGTGAGGAACAACTGGTGGTGTTAATGTGAGGAACAACTGGTGGTGTTAATGTGAGGAACAACTGGTGGTGTTAATGTGAGGACCGACTGGTGGTGTTAATGGGAGGAACAACTGGTGGTGTTAGACTGGCTACGGAAAACTGTTAGATGTGTTAATGTGAGGAACAACTGGTGGTGTTAGACTGGCTACGGAAAACTGTTAGATGTGTTAATGTGAGGAACAACTGGTGGTGTTAATGTGAGGAACAACTGGTGGTGTTAATGTGAGGACCAACTGGTGGTGTTAATGTGAGGAACAACTGGTGGTGTTAGACTGGCTACGGAAAACTGTTAGATGTGTTAATGTGAGGAACAACTGGTGGTGTTAATGTGAGGAACAACTGGTGGTGTTAATGTGAGGAACAACTGGTGGTGTTAATGTGAGGAACAACTGGTGGTGTTAGACTGGCTATGGAAAACTGTTAGATGTGTTAATGTGAGGACCAACTGGTGGTGTTAGACTGGCTACGGAAAACTGTTAGATGTGTTAATGTGAGGAACAACTGGTGGTGTTAGACTGGCTACGGAAAACTGTTAGATGTGTTAATGTGAGGAACAACTGGTGGTGTTAGACTGGCTACGGAAAACTGTTAGATGTGTTAATGTGAGGACCAACTGGTGGCGTTAGACTGGCTACGGAAAACTGTTAGATGTGTTAATGTGAGGAACAACTGGTGGTGTTAGACTGGCTACGGAAAACTGTTAGATGTGTTAATGTGAGGAACAACTGGTGGTGTTAGACGTGTTAATGTGAGGACCAACTGGTGGTGTTAGACTGGCTACGGAAAACTGTTAGATGTGTTAATGTGAGGAACAACTGGTGTTGTTAGATGTGTTAATGTGAGGAACAACTGGTGGTGTTAGATGTGTTAATGGGAGGAACAACTGGTGGTGTTAGATGTGTTAATGGGAGGAACAACTGGTGGTGTTAGATGTGTTAATGGGAGGAACAACTGGTGGTGGTAATGGGAGGAACAACTGGTGGTGTTAGATGTGTTAATGGGAGGAACAACTGGTGGTGTTAGATGTGTTAATGGGAGGACCAACTGGTGGTGTTAGATGTGTTAATGTGAGGAACAACTGGTGGTGTTAGATGTGTTAATGTGAGGAACAACTGGTGGTGTTAGATGTGTTAATGTGAGGAACAACTGGTGGTGTTAGACGTGTTAATGTGAGGAACAACTGGTGGTGTTAACGGGAGGAACAACTGGTGGTGTTAGATGTGTTAATGGGAGGAACAACTGGTGGTGTTAGATGTGTTAATGGGAGGAACAACTGGTGGTGTTAACGGGAGGAACAACTGGTGGTGTTAGATGTGTTAATGGGAGGAACAACTGGTGGTGTTAACGGGAGGAACAACTGGTGGTGTTAGATGTGTTAATGTGAGGAACAACTGGTGGTGTTAATGGGAGGAACAACTGGTGGTGTTAGATGTGTTAATGGGAGGAACAACTGGTGGTGTTAATGGGAGGAACAACTGGTGGTGTTAATGTGAGGAACAACTGGTGGTGTTAATGGGAGGAACAACTGGTGGTGTTAGATGTGTTAATGGGAGGAACAACTGGTGGTGTTAGATGTGTTAATGGGAGGAACAACTGGTGGTGTTAGATGTGTTAATGGGAGGAACAACTGGTGGTGGTAATGGGAGGAACAACTGGTGGTGTTAGATGTGTTAATGGGAGGAACAACTGGTGGTGTTAGATGTGTTAATGGGAGGACCAACTGGTGGTGTTAGATGTGTTAATGTGAGGAACAACTGGTGGTGTTAGATGTGTTAATGTGAGGAACAACTGGTGGTGTTAGATGTGTTAATGTGAGGAACAACTGGTGGTGTTAGACGTGTTAATGTGAGGAACAACTGGTGGTGTTAACGGGAGGAACAACTGGTGGTGTTAGATGTGTTAATGGGAGGAACAACTGGTGGTGTTAGATGTGTTAATGGGAGGAACAACTGGTGGTGTTAACGGAGGAACAACTGGTGGTGTTAGATGTGTTAATGGGAGGAACAACTGGTGGTGTTAACGGAGGAACAACTGGTGGTGTTAGATGTGTTAATGTGAGGAACAACTGGTGGTGTTAATGGGAGGAACAACTGGTGGTGTTAGATGTGTTAATGGGAGGAACAACTGGTGGTGTTAATGGGAGGAACAACTGGTGGTGTTAATGGGAGGAACAACTGGTGGTGTTAGATGTGTTAATGGGAGGAACAACTGGTGGTGTTAATGGGAGGAACAACTGGTGGTGTTAGATGTGTTAATGGGAGGAACAACTGGTGGTGTTAATGGGAGGAACAACTGGTGGTGTTAATGTGAGGAACAACTGGTGGTGTTAATGTGAGGACCGACTGGTGGTGTTAATGTGAGGACCGACTGGTGGTGTTAGACTGGCTACGGAAAACTGTTAGATGTGTTAATGTGAGGAACAACTGGTGGTGTTAGACTGGCTACGGAAAACTGTTACATGTGTTAATGTGAGGAACAACTGGTGGTGTTAATGTGAGGAACAACTGGTGGTGTTAATGTGAGGACCGACTGGTGGTGTTAATGGGAGGAACAACTGGTGGTGTTAGACTGGCTACGGAAAACTGTTAGATGTGTTAATGTGAGGAACAACTGGTGGTGTTAATGTGAGGAACAACTGGTGGTGTTAATGTGAGGACCAACTGGTGGTGTTAATGTGAGGAACAACTGGTGGTGTTAGACTGGCTACGGAAAACTGTTAGATGTGTTAATGTGAGGACCAACTGGTGGTGTTAATGTGAGGAACAACTGGTGGTGTTAGACTGGCTATGGAAAACTGTTAGATGTGTTAATGTGAGGACCAACTGGTGGTGTTAGACTGGCTACGGAAAACTGTTAGATGTGTTAATGTGAGGAACAACTGGTGGCGTTAGACTGGCTACGGAAAACTGTTAGATGTGTTAATGTGAGGAACAACTGGTGGTGTTAGACTGGCTATGGAAAACTGTTAGATGTGTTAATGTGAGGACCAACTGGTGGTGTTAGACTGGCTACGGAAAACTGTTAGATGTGTTAATGTGAGGAACAACTGGTGGTGTTAGATGTGTTAATGTGAGGAACAACTGGTGGTGTTAATGGGAGGAACAACTGGTGGTGTTAGATGTGTTAATGGGAGGAACAACTGGTGGTGTTAGATGTGTTAATGTGAGGAACAACTGGTGGTGTTAGATGTGTTAATGTGAGGAACAACTGGTGGTGGTAATGGGAGGAACAACTGGTGGTGTTAGATGTGTTAATGGGAGGAACAACTGGTGGTGTTAGATGTGTTAATGGGAGGACCAACTGGTGGTGTTAGATGTGTTAATGTGAGGAACAACTGGTGGTGTTAGATGTGTTAATGTGAGGAACAACTGGTGGTGTTAGATGTGTTAATGTGAGGAACAACTGGTGGTGTTAGACGTGTTAATGTGAGGAACAACTGGTGGTGTTAACGGGAGGAACAACTGGTGGTGTTAGATGTGTTAATGGGAGGAACAACTGGTGGTGTTAGATGTGTTAATGGGAGGAACAACTGGTGGTGTTAACGGAGGAACAACTGGTGGTGTTAGATGTGTTAATGGGAGGAACAACTGGTGGTGTTAACGGGAGGAACAACTGGTGGTGTTAGATGTGTTAATGTGAGGAACAACTGGTGGTGTTAATGGGAGGAACAACTGGTGGTGTTAGATGTGTTAATGGGAGGAACAACTGGTGGTGTTAATGGGAGGAACAACTGGTGGTGTTAATGTGAGGAACAACTGGTGGTGTTAATGGGAGGAACAACTGGTGGTGTTAGATGTGTTAATGGGAGGAACAACTGGTGGTGTTAGATGTGTTAATGGGAGGAACAACTGGTGGTGTTAGATGTGTTAATGGGAGGAACAACTGGTGGTGGTAATGGGAGGAACAACTGGTGGTGTTAGATGTGTTAATGGGAGGAACAACTGGTGGTGTTAGATGTGTTAATGGGAGGACCAACTGGTGGTGTTAGATGTGTTAATGTGAGGAACAACTGGTGGTGTTAGATGTGTTAATGTGAGGAACAACTGGTGGTGTTAGATGTGTTAATGTGAGGAACAACTGGTGGTGTTAGACGTGTTAATGTGAGGAACAACTGGTGGTGTTAACGGGAGGAACAACTGGTGGTGTTAGATGTGTTAATGGGAGGAACAACTGGTGGTGTTAGATGTGTTAATGGGAGGAACAACTGGTGGTGTTAACGGGAGGAACAACTGGTGGTGTTAGATGTGTTAATGGGAGGAACAACTGGTGGTGTTAACGGGAGGAACAACTGGTGGTGTTAGATGTGTTAATGTGAGGAACAACTGGTGGTGTTAATGGGAGGAACAACTGGTGGTGTTAGATGTGTTAATGGGAGGAACAACTGGTGGTGTTAATGGGAGGAACAACTGGTGGTGTTAATGGGAGGAACAACTGGTGGTGTTAGATGTGTTAATGGGGGAACAACTGGTGGTGTTAATGGGAGGAACAACTGGTGGTGTTAGATGTGTTAATGGGAGGAACAACTGGTGGTGTTAATGGGAGGAACAACTGGTGGTGTTAATGGGAGGAACAACTGGTGGTGTTAATGTGTTAATGAGGGGAACAACTGGTGGTGTTAGATGTGTTAATGGGAGGAACAACTGGTGGTGTTAGATGTGTTAATGAGGGGAACAACTGGTGGTGTTAGACTGGCTACGGAAAACTGTTAAATGTGTTAATGTGAGGAACAACTGGTGGTGTTAATGTGAGGACCAACTGGTGGTGTTAATGTGAGGACCAACTGGTGGTGTTAATGTGAGGACCGACTGGTGGTGTTAATGGGAGGAACAACTGGTGGTGTTAGACTGGCTATGGAAAACTGTTAGATGTGTTAATGTGAGGAACAACTGGTGGTGTTAGACTGGCTACGGAAAACTGTTAGATGTGTTAATGTGAGGAACAACTGGTGGTGTTAATGTGAGGAACAACTGGTGGTGTTAGATGTTAATGTGAGGAACAACTGGTGGTGTTAATGGGAGGAACAACTGGTGGTGTTAGATGTGTTAATGTGAGGAACAACTGGTGGTGTTAGATGTGTTAATGGGAGGAACAACTGGTGGTGTTAGATGTGTTAATGTGAGGAACAACTGGTGGTGTTAATGTGAGGAACAACTGGTGGTGTTAATGGGAGGAACAACTGCTGGTGTTAATGGGAGGAACAACTGGTGGTGTTAGATGTGTTAATGGGAGGAACAACTGGTGGTGTTAGATGTGTTAATGGGAGGAACAACTGGTGGTGTTAGATGTGTTAATGGGAGGAACAACTGGTGGTGGTAATGGGAGGAACAACTGGTGGTGTTAGATGTGTTAATGGGAGGAACAACTGGTGGTGTTAGATGTGTTAATGGGAGGACCAACTGGTGGTGTTAGATGTGTTAATGGGAGGAACAACTGGTGGTGTTAGATGTGTTAATGGGAGGAACAGCTGGTGGTGTTAGATGTGTTAATGTGAGGAACAACTGGTGGTGTTAGATGTGTTAATGTGAGGAACAACTGGTGGTGTTAGATGTGTTAATGTGAGGAACAACTGGTGGTGTTAGACGTGTTAATGTGAGGAACAACTGGTGGTGTTAACGGGAGGAACAACTGGTGGTGTTAGATGTGTTAATGGGAGGAACAACTGGTGGTGTTAGATGTGTTAATGGGAGGAACAACTGGTGGTGTTAACGGGAGGACCAACTGGTGGTGTTAGATGTGTTAATGGGAGGAACAACTGGTGGTGTTAACGGAGGAACAACTGGTGGTGTTAGATGTGTTAATGTGAGGAACAACTGGTGGTGTTAATGGGAGGAACAACTGGTGGTGTTAATGTGAGGAACAACTGGTGGTGTTAATGGGAGGAACAACTGGTGGTGTTAGATGTGTTAATGGGAGGAACAACTGGTGGTGTTAGATGTGTTAATGGGAGGAACAACTGGTGGTGTTAGATGTGTTAATGGGAGGAACAACTGGTGGTGGTAATGGGAGGAACAACTGGTGGTGTTAGATGTGTTAATGGGAGGAACAACTGGTGGTGTTAACGGGAGGAACAACTGGTGGTGTTAGATGTGTTAATGGGAGGAACAACTGGTGGTGTTAACGGGAGGAACAACTGGTGGTGTTAGATGTGTTAATGGGAGGAACAACTGGTGGTGTTAATGGGAGGAACAACTGGTGGTGTTAATGGGAGGAACAACTGGTGGTGTTAGATGTGTTAATGGGGGAACAACTGGTGGTGTTAATGGGAGGAACAACTGGTGGTGTTAGATGTGTTATTGGGAGGAACAACTGGTGGTGTTAATGGGAGGAACAACTGGTGGTGTTAATGGGAGGAACAACTGGTGGTGTTAATGTGTTAATGAGGGGAACAACTGGTGGTGTTAGATGTGTTAATGGGAGGAACAACTGGTGGTGTTAGATGTGTTAATGAGGGGAACAACTGGTGGTGTTAGACTGGCTACGGAAAACTGTTAGATGTGTTAATGTGAGGAACAACTGGTGGTGTTAATGTGAGGAACAACTGGTGGTGTTAATGTGAGGACCAACTGGTGGTGTTAATGTGAGGAACAACTGGTGGTGTTAGACTGGCTATGGAAAACTGTTAGATGTGTTAATGTGAGGACCAACTGGTGGTGTTAGACTGGCTACAGAAAACTGTTAGATGTGTTAATGTGAGGAACAACTGGTGGTGTTAATGTGAGGAACAACTGGTGGTGTTAGATGTGTTAATGTGAGGAACAACTGGTGGTGTTAATGGGAGGAACAACTGGTGGTGTTAGATGTGTTAATGGGAGGAACAACTGGTGGTGTTAGATGTGTTAATGGGAGGAACAACTGGTGGTGTTAGATGTGTTAATGTGAGGAACAACTGGTGGTGTTAATGGGAGGAACAACTGCTGGTGTTAATGGGAGGAACAACTGGTGGTGTTAGATGTGTTAATGTGAGGAACAACTGGTGGTGTTAGATGTGTTAATGGGAGGAACAACTGGTGGTGTTAGATGTGTTAATGGGAGGAACAACTGGTGGTGTTAGATGTGTTAATGGGAGGAACAACTGGTGGTGTTAGATGTGTTAATGTGAGGAACAACTGGTGGTGTTAGATGTGTTAATGTGAGGAACAACTGGTGGTGTTAGATGTGTTAATGTGAGGAACAACTGGTGGTGTTAATGGGAGGAACAACTGGTGGTGTTAGATGTGTTAATGTGAGGAACAACTGGTGGTGTTAGATGTGTTAATGGGAGGAACAACTGGTGGTGTTAATGGGAGGAACAACTGGTGGTGTTAGATGTGTTAATGGGAGGAACAACTGGTGGTGTTAATGGGAGGAAACAACTGGTGGTGTTAATGTGTTAATGAGGGGAACAACTGGTGGTGTTAGATGTGTTAATGGGAGGAACAACTGGTGGTGTTAATGTGTTAATGTGGTGGTAGATGTGAGGAACAACTGGTGGTGTTAGATGTTAATGAGGAACAACTGGTGGTGTTAGATGGGAGGAACAACTGGTGGTGTTAGATGTGTTAATGTGAGGAACAACTGGTGGTGTTAATGGGAGGACCAACTGGTGGTGTTAATGTGAGGACCAACTGGTGGTGTTAATGTGAGGACCGACTGGTGGTGTTAATGGGAGGAACAACTGGTGGTGTTAGACTGGCTATGGAAAACTGTTAGATGTGTTAATGTGAGGAACAACTGGTGGTGTTAGACTGGCTACGGAAAACTGTTAGATGTGTTAATGTGAGGAACAACTGGTGGTGTTAATGGGAGGAACAACTGGTGGTGTTAGATGTGTTAATGTGAGGAACAACTGGTGGTGTTAGATGTGTTAATGGGAGGAACAACTGGTGGTGTTAGATGTGTTAATGTGAGGAACAACTGGTGGTGTTAATGTGAGGAACAACTGGTGGTGTTAATGGGAGGAACAACTGCTGGTGTTAATGGGAGGAACAACTGGTGGTGTTAGATGTGTTAATGGGAGGAACAACTGGTGGTGTTAGATGTGTTAATGGGAGGAACAACTGGTGGTGTTAGATGTGTTAATGGGAGGAACAACTGGTGGTGGTAATGAAAGAACAACTGGTGGTGTTAGATGTGTTAATGGGAGGAACAACTGGTGGTGTTAGATGTGTTAATGGGAGGAACAACTGGTGGTGTTAACGGGAGGAACAACTGGTGGTGTTAGATGTGTTAATGTGAGGAACAACTGGTGGTGTTAATGGGAGGAACAACTGGTGGTGTTAGATGTGTTAATGGGAGGAACAACTGGTGGTGTTAATGGGAGGAACAACTGGTGGTGTTAATGGGAGGAACAACTGGTGGTGTTAGATGTGTTAATGGGGGGAACAACTGGTGGTGTTAATGGGAGGAACAACTGGTGGTGTTAGATGTGTTAATGGGAGGAACAACTGGTGGTGTTAATGTGAGGAACAACTGGTGGTGTTAGACTGGCTACGGAAAACTGTTAGATGTGTTAATGTGAGGACCAACTGGTGGTGTTAGACTGGCTACGGAAAACTGTTAGATGTGTTAATGTGAGGAACAACTGGTGGTGTTAATGTGAGGACCAACTGGTGGTGTTAGACTGGCTACGGAAAACTGTTAGATGTGTTAATGTGAGGAACAACTGGTGGTGTTAATGTGAGGAACAACTGGTGGTGTTAGATGTTAATGTGAGGAACAACTGGTGATGTTAATGGGAGGAACAACTGGTGGTGTTAGATGTGTTAATGTGAGGAACAACTGGTGGTGTTAGATGTGTTAATGGGAGGAACAACTGGTGGTGTTAGATGTGTTAATGTGAGGAACAACTGGTGGTGTTAATGGGAGGAACAACTGCTGGTGTTAATGGGAGGAACAACTGGTGGTGTTAGATGTGTTAATGGGAGGAACAACTGGTGGTGTTAGATGTGTTAATGGGAGGAACAACTGGTGGTGTTAGATGTGTTAATGGGAGGAACAACTGGTGGTGTTAATGGGAGGAACAGCTGGTGGTGTTAGATGTGTTAATGTGAGGAACAACTGGTGGTGTTAGATGTGTTAATGTGAGGAACAACTGGTGATGTTAGATGTGTTAATGTGAGGAACAACTGGTGGTGTTAGATGTTAATGTGAGGAACAACTGGTGGTGTTAATGGGAGGAACAACTGGTGGTGTTAGATGTGTTAATGTGAGGAACAACTGGTGGTGTTAGATGTGTTAATGGGAGGAACAACTGGTGGTGTTAGATGTGTTAATGTGAGGAACAACTGGTGGTGTTAATGTGAGGAACAACTGGTGGTGTTAATGGGAGGAACAACTGCTGGTGTTAATGGGAGGAACAACTGCTGGTGTTAATGGGAGGAACAACTGGTGGTGTTAATGTGTTAATGAGGGGAACAACTGGTGGTGTTAGATGTGTTAATGGGAGGAACAACTGGTGGTGTTAGATGTGTTAATGGGAGGAACAACTGGTGGTGTTAGATGTGTTAATGGGAGGAACAACTGGTGGTGTTAGATGTGTTAATGGGAGGAACAACTGGTGGTGGTAATGGGAGGAACAACTGGTGGTGTTAGATGTGTTAATGGGAGGAACAACTGGTGGTGTTAGATGTGTTAATGGGAGGACCAACTGGTGGTGTTAGATGTGTTAATGGGAGGAACAACTGGTGGTGTTAGATGTGTTAATGGGAGGAACAGCTGGTGGTGTTAGATGTGTTAATGTGAGGAACAACTGGTGGTGTTAGATGTGTTAATGTGAGGAACAACTGGTGGTGTTAGATGTGTTAATGTGAGGAACAACTGGTGGTGTTAGACGTGTTAATGTGAGGAACAACTGGTGGTGTTAACGGAGGAACAACTGGTGGTGTTAGATGTGTTAATGGGAGGAACAACTGGTGGTGTTAGATGTGTTAATGGGAGGAACAACTGGTGGTGTTAACGGGAGGAACAACTGGTGGTGTTAGATGTGTTAATGGGAGGAACAACTGGTGGTGTTAACGGGAGGAACAACTGGTGGTGTTAGATGTGTTAATGTGAGGAACAACTGGTGGTGTTAATGGGAGGAACAACTGGTGGTGTTAGATGTGTTAATGGGAGGAACAACTGGTGGTGGTAATGGGAGGAACAACTGGTGGTGTTAGATGTGTTAATGGGAGGAACAACTGGTGGTGTTAGATGTGTTAATGGGAGGACCAACTGGTGGTGTTAGATGTGTTAATGGGAGGAACAACTGGTGGTGTTAGATGTGTTAATGGGAGGAACAGCTGGTGGTGTTAGATGTGTTAATGTGAGGAACAACTGGTGGTGTTAGATGTGTTAATGTGAGGAACAACTGGTGGTGTTAGATGTGTTAATGTGAGGAACAACTGGTGGTGTTAGACGTGTTAATGTGAGGAACAACTGGTGGTGTTAACGGGAGGAACAACTGGTGGTGTTAGATGTGTTAATGGGAGGAACAACTGGTGGTGTTAACGGGAGGAACAACTGGTGGTGTTAGATGTGTTAATGGGAGGAACAACTGGTGGTGTTAACGGGAGGAACAACTGGTGGTGTTAGATGTGTTAATGTGAGGAACAACTGGTGGTGTTAATGGGAGGAACAACTGGTGGTGTTAGATGTGTTAATGGGAGGAACAACTGGTGGTGTTAATGGGAGGAACAACTGGTGGTGTTAATGGGAGGAACAACTGGTGGTGTTAGATGTGTTAATGGGGGAACAACTGGTGGTGTTAATGGGAGGAACAACTGGTGGTGTTAGATGTGTTAATGGGAGGAACAACTGGTGGTGTTAATTGGAGGAACAACTGGTGGTGTTAATGGGAGGAACAACTGGTGGTGTTAATGTGTTAATGAGGGGAACAACTGGTGGTGTTAGATGTGTTAATGGGAGGAACAACTGGTGGTGTTAGATGTGTTAATGAGGGGAACAACTGGTGGTGTTAGACTGGCTACGGAAAACTGTTAGATGTGTTAATGTGAGGAACAACTGGTGGTGTTAATGTGAGGAACAACTGGTGGTGTTAATGTGAGGAACAACTGGTGGTGTTAATGTGAGGACCAACTGGTGGTGTTAATGTGAGGAACAACTGGTGGTGTTAATGTGAGGAACAACTGGTGGTGTTAGACTGGCTATGGAAAACTGTTAGATGTGTTAATGTGAGGACCAACTGGTGGTGTTAATGTGAGGAACAACTGGTGGTGTTAGACTGGCTACGGAAAACTGTTAGATGTGTTAATGTGAGGAACAACTGGTGGTGTTAATGTGAGGAACAACTGGTGGTGTTAGATGTTAATGTGAGGAACAACTGGTGGTGTTAATGGGAGGAACAACTGGTGGTGTTAGATGTGTTAATGTGAGGAACAACTGGTGGTGTTAGATGTGTTAATGGGAGGAACAACTAGTGGTGTTAGATGTGTTAATGTGAGGAACAACTGGTGGTGTTAATGGGAGGAACAACTGCTGGTGTTAATGGGAGGAACAACTGGTGGTGTTAGAGTGTTAATGGGAGGAACAACTGGTGGTGTTAGATGTGTTAATGGGAGGAACAACTGGTGGTGTTAGATGTGTTAATGGGAGGAACAACTGGTGGTGTTAGATGTGTTAATGGGAGGAACAACTGGTGGTGTTAGATGTGTTAATGGGAGGAACAGCTGGTGGTGTTAGATGTGTTAATGTGAGGAACAACTGGTGGTGTTAGATGTGTTAATGTGAGGAACAACTGGTGGTGTTAGATGTGTTAATGTGAGGAACAACTGGTGGTGTTAGACGTGTTAATGTGAGGAACAACTGGTGGTGTTAACGGGAGGAACAACTGGTGGTGTTAGATATGTTAATGGGAGGAACAACTGGTGGTGTTAGATGTGTTAATGGGAGGAACAACTGGTGGTGTTAACGGGAGGAACAACTGGTGGTGTTAGATGTGTTAATGGGAGGAACAACTGGTGGTGTTAACAGGAGGAACAACTGGTGGTGTTAGATGTGTTAATGTGAGGAACAACTGGTGGTGTTAATGGGAGGAACAACTGGTGGTGTTAGATGTGTTAATGGGAGGAACAACTGGTGGTGGTAATGGGAGGAACAACTGGTGGTGTTAGATGTGTTAATGGGAGGAACAACTGGTGGTGTTAGATGTGTTAATGGGAGGACCAACTGGTGGTGTTAGATGTGTTAATGGGAGGAACAACTGGTGGTGTTAGATGTGTTAATGGGAGGAACAGCTGGTGGTGTTAGATGTGTTAATGTGAGGAACAACTGGTGGTGTTAGATGTGTTAATGTGAGGAACAACTGGTGGTGTTAGATGTGTTAATGTGAGGAACAACTGGTGGTGTTAGACGTGTTAATGTGAGGAACAACTGGTGGTGTTAACGGGAGGAACAACTGGTGGTGTTAGATGTGTTAATGGGAGGAACAACTGGTGGTGTTAGATGTGTTAATGGGAGGAACAACTGGTGGTGTTAGATGTGTTAATGGGAGGAACAACTGGTGGTGTTAACGGGAGGAACAACTGGTGGTGTTAGATGTGTTAATGTGAGGAACAACTGGTGGTGTTAATGGGAGGAACAACTGGTGGTGTTAGATGTGTTAATGGGAGGAACAACTGGTGGTGTTAATGGGAGGAACAACTGGTGGTGTTAATGGGAGGAACAACTGGTGGTGTTAGATGTGTTAATGGGGGAACAACTGGTGGTGTTAATGGGAGGAACAACTGGTGGTGTTAGATGTGTTAATGGGAGGAACAACTGGTGGTGTTAATGGGAGGAACAACTGGTGGTGTTAATGGGAGGAACAACTGGTGGTGTTAATGTGTTAATGAGGGGAACAACTGGTGGTGTTAGATGTGTTAATGGGAGGAACAACTGGTGGTGTTAGATGTGTTAATGAGGGGAACAACTGGTGGTGTTAATGTGAGGAACAACTGGTGGTGTTAATGTGAGGACCAACTGGTGGTGTTAATGTGAGGACCGACTGGTGGTGTTAATGGGAGGAACAACTGGTGGTGTTAGACTGGCTATGGAAAACTGTTAGATGTGTTAATGTGAGGAACAACTGGTGGTGTTAGACTGGCTACGGAAAACTGTTA